>NC_056704.1:621621-719121 GCF_018831695.1 Puntigrus tetrazona | reverse complement strand
ATAATAACACTTCTCCAGTGACAAAGTCTGTCTTTTGTTGTCTATCGCTTCAAAGTGTGCAGATTTCTCTCTTGATTCACACCAGATGACTGTTTTATTATGGATCACGGACTATATTTCACCTGATGGCAACAGTTTGAAGTTCATAAACTTCCTAAAGACGGAATTGCTTCTTAGAAACAAACAGACTCTCGCGGCACCCATTCGCTGCAGAGCATCCACTGCTGAACATTCCTCTAAATCCGAACGAAGAAACAAACTCACCCACATCTTGGATGGCCTGAGGGGACATTTTAACTTAATTTAAGCCTGATGAAAATACGCACACAAGCGTGAAGTGAAGCTGTTTAATGTGGTTCATCGGGCCGAGGGCTGCTGGGAAGCAGCGGGGTTCTGTGGAGTCTGTGGCAGCAGCAGAACCAGGCCGTGCTGGGTCGAGAAGCGCAGGACGGCATCTTTAACTACTCAGACACATCGGTGAAGGGGTTAAACCGTTCAAACACCGCTAACGACCGCTCATGGTTTAGTACAGGATGATCTTACCTTCACTGGATCTGACCGTCTTTATCTCCCGCAGGACGTTTAAAGGATGTTGTTCCTGGAGGAGCGAGGACGCTTTCTGTTTCCTCGGTGCTTGGGCGGGATACAGACGCTTCATCACCTTCAGACAACAAAACCTGTCAACACAAACATGCACTTATTATATATCTGCTACAGAGCAAAAATAAACTTAAAAATAAAATGTACATGCAATGAGTGATTTTTGTTTCATATTTAAATCTAATTTGAAATAGTTTATTTTTACAAAACATTATTTAATGCAACCTTAAACCTTGCAATATATTAATACATTTAATTCTAGCAAGCTTATATAACTGGTATGATTTATATTGTGTTTTTTATCAATTTGATTTTGTATTTTTCATTCGCTTTTTTATTCATACTAGCAAGTTACTATTCTACTGTACAGATTTATGCTGTATTTTTTTTTTTTTTTGTTTAGTTAATACAAATAGCAACCTGTCTCGTTAAGATGGTTTTTGTCTCAAAATGATTTATAATTATCCTTATAATTAAATAATACCAGTAATACTAGCAGGCTAATATTAATAGCAATTTTTTTATCATCATTATTATTATTATATGCACATGCTGTTCTTAGTACAATACAGTAAGAATCACAAGATCTTATCACTTTTTCCAGCAGAAGACGAGAACCGGAAACACTTCCATCATAGCGGGATAGAAGAGAGTTCGGTCCACCTTCCTCGAGGCAAAGCGCTGCAGTATGCTGTCTTTCTGAGCCTCACTAGTGTTGATCTGAGTACAGTACACACACACACACACACACACACACAGAGGTTTTAAACACACTCTAAAGTAACATCATCAATCATTTAAAACGTTTACATTTAAAGACATGGCTTACACATTTTACAATGTGAATTATATAATATAAAACTATGTGTTCATGTTAGTTCACAGCGTGTTAACTTAAGTTGTCCCTATTATGGAGTAATGAAACTTTTTTTTTTGAACAAGACACTTTCGTTGTCTTATAATATGCATTTATTTTTACCGATTCGTTTAAAGGATGCCATTTCAAGTTTTCATTTCTCTTTGAAGTATAAGGTCCCTAAACTGCAAAGATTAGTTTCAAAACCAAAAGTGGTCTTCTTTATAAAAGTTATGACTTGTATACAAGAAAGAAATAGCGGGGCTACTTATGATATATTTGATTCAAATATTCCAGTCATATTATAATATTAAAATATATAATATTTGGGGATGTCCGTATAAAATTGTCATATCAGCCAGAAAAACATGTCAAAACTTAAATTACTTTATAACAAAAACTTTTCAAACGATTATCTAACTAAATATTTTAGATGCATTTATAATAATCTGTGCAATTATATCATTATCATTATTATTATAAAACCCCTTGTCTTCAACGCCATTTATAAGCAGTTATTATTTCTACTTTTTTGTGCTTATTAAGGCAATTCAAGTACAGAAAACAAAACAAGTATTGATTTTCCGTGATTCGGGTGTTTAGGATAAAGTCTGGGCGTTGAACGCTCTCTTAACCGCTTCTCTTCTGATATACGATTATTAAGCGCTATCTAGCAGCTCATCAGTGCTAGTTAATACAGAGCAGACGTTGTTGTAGATGAATGCGTACCATGAGCTTTGGAGAGAGATTTGAGTGAAGAAATACACTGATGATCAGCTCAGCCTTCTGGTGAAGCGTGGCGTAATCATTCTCACTGTACATGCCCTCCGATGCCATTATATCACCTGCGTCCGCCAAATGCCTGAACCTAGAAACTCAGAGCAGATCAATACACTCCCTCAATCACAGAGACCTAAACACACACACACACACTCCTGGACAGCCCCTGACCTCTCACACTCCATGTAGAAGGAAAGGTCGTTGACCAAGAAGTCTGCTACAACCATTTTGTTTTTGACGCTTCGCATCTTGGGTTTAAACTTCTCTCCGTCGCTGCTGATATCAGAAGACTGCTGGGCTTTGGAGCGGACGCAACAAGCTGGAGGAAAAACAACAGGGTCTATGCAGGTTTGATGAAGGTTGATTGAAGACTCGACTGGATGAATTGAATTGAATGGAGCATAATACGTCAATATGGTGTCTAAATCAAACAGCAAAAAAGTTTCTTCATATTCGGCTTGTTTCCTAAAGATCCTTTTACTTGAGAAGTTTATGGTTGAAACAAGAACAAATATCCACCAATGAGTTCAGAAAAAACAGTTTAACTCATTCCCCGCTGAGAGATATTGTTCTTGTTTAAGCATCAATTTTGTCCAGTTTCTCAGAAAAGAAGAATTCATGTCTTCGGTGTGCATCCCCAATAAATGCATGCCGATTTAAGGATGAAACATTTAACGGCATCATTTCAAGGCTTTCTGCTCTGATTTTCTTAACGTGGAAAAACGCGACCTCGTATTTCTTTGAGCCATGCTCTGCAGAGGGCCTTACGCTGTGAGAAGTGCTTGTAGTCGTGTATCAGATAGTCTTCAAACTCAGTCCTGAAGTCGCGGTCCTCCAGGGCAGACAGAAACTTGGTCACGCTGCGGATGAATGTGCTGAAAGCCGTCCAAGCATTCGTTTTCTGGAGAAGTCCACGAAAGAAATGATCTCAACACTTGATAAAAGTCAAACGAAAAGGCAGCTTTTTGAATGTATTCAAACGTTTCACCAGTTTGTGCAGCAGCAGCGGACGTCTCAGATTCGACTCAGAGGATACGGGGGAACAAGAGTAAAATGCTTCCTGATATTGTTTGAACCTGTTTGAGATCAAAATGAACTTTGTGTGACTTATGCGACCGCTTTAATACACTAAACAATCGTAAGAAATCTTTCATGTGTCTAATATCAACTAGACAGCTCAAAGGCCACATAAACGTCAAGTCAAATTTCTTTGTACAGCACTTCACTCACTACAAATAGTTTCAAAGCAGCTTTACATATAATCAGGATGTTATGGTTAAAATATCTTATTAATGTCTTCATGACAGATTTAGCAGATTAGAGCTGGTTAATAACAAAGTTTACATTTAGAAATCGAGCAGATGAGATTTGCAAACCAGTATTTATATTTCTATAATATTCAATAATACTTCCAATAAGCTTTTATCTTCACATTAAAATTTTTAGTCATTATGTAATGTTCTTTTGCAATTTTAAAATACAGCTTTTCGTATTTTTGTATTTTAGTTTTAGTCATTTTATTCAGTTAGTTGCAAAGGCAACATCCATTTTTTCAAGCTTAATTAAAAATACGATGTATTTTGAGTAATAGTTTTTCCAGCCTCGTTTCAATTTCCAAAAGCAATTCTCAAGATCTTTTCTTTAGTTGCATTTAACAATAACACTGATCCAAACACCGACTTCCCATCAAATCAGGATCAAATTATTTGAGCTGCTATGCGTTCATTGTATTGCTCTATACTCATACTTCCTCTAATTAAAATAAATCTGACATATAGTTGAATAATAGTTGTTAAACACAGCGACAGATTTGTACCTTTTTATAGCAACCTCAACGTTTTTCTTATATTAAGTTTATCACATACCACGTGGTCTCCAGGGTCTTGGCAACCAGGTGCTGAACGGTGAAGATGACCTCCGGAGGAAGCGTGTCCATCTTTGGCACACTGCTGATGATGTCAGCGCTGCACTGCAGGTACTCCACTGCAGGGGGAGACAGACAGCCACAGGGGGGCATGCACAAGCAGAACAGCGTCGTTTCATCATTTCGTTTTCTTTCTTTAATAAATATTTTACTGTCAGTACTGTCAGTTTGAATCTCTGCTTATATAGTGTAGGGATGCCCAGACACCGTCCCGGTAAGATGATTAAGATGAGTAAAGGATGACAGGTGGTTCATATGTTGGGCGAGCTGTTACTCTGACATCGATTTGAATTGAAATAGCAACACGTTATCAATGAATGCAAGCTGTACTGGCATCTTGTCGGCGAAAGAATTTGTCTACAATGGCACGGATTTTGGCCTTTTGTCGCTTGGGTTCGAGGGTGCGCAGAGATTCAGCTTCCTGAAGGAAGAGCAGCGCTCCGTCCGCGCTGTGCTCCTGCAGAAACCGTCTGAAGTGACCGGCGTACTGAGATGATGCGAGGACCTCTTCAAATGACCTGGAATTCAGCAGAAAAATAATTTAACCCGAGATAACTAGTGTGCTTTTGGAAATATTCCTCCTGTAAACATAGCTTAGACACATATTTCCAAACCTCCTCTGAGGAATAGCGCACCCCAAAATGAATAATTAGGCCATCCAAGAGGTAGATGAGTTTGTTTCTTTATCAGATTTGGAGAAATTCAGCATTGCATCACTTGCTCAGCAGTGGACGCTCTGTAGTGAATGGGTGCCGTCAAAAGAGTCCAATCAACTGATAAAAACATCACAATGATCCACACCACTCCAGTTCATCAGTTAACATCTTGTGAAGGAAAAAGCTTGTAAGCTTGTTTGTCAAAAAAAGAAATACTGTCATCATCAAGACTTGGTTCTGTCTAAAATGTTAGTGCATATTCCATAACAGCGCTTTCTCCAGGGAAAAAGTCAAAATCGTTCAAAACAAATATGTGACTGGGTGAACTTTGTCACTGGAGGAAGAATTATTATGAATTATTGTCTCATATTTAAGGCAGAAGTGATGGTTTGAAATTAAAATCATCTTAACGATGGGTTGTTTCCTGCAAATAAGCTGTTTTTGGCTTTTCAGCACTTTAACTGATGGAGTGGAGTGACGTGGATTAATTGTGATGTTTTTATCAGCCGTTTGGGTTCTCAGTTTGACGGTACCCATTCACTGGAGAGCATCCAGGGTGATTAATGCTGAATTTCTCCCAATCTTTTCCCACGAATAAACAAACTCATCTACATCTTGGATGGCCTGAGAGTGAGTGAATTTTAAGCACATTTTAATTTTAGGGCGAACCGTTCCTTTAATTGTCATGTAACGTGGGTGCACCTGGGTTTTGTAGAAGGCTTTTCGAAAACAACGCTGTCCTTTTTTAAGGTTTTCATCTGGAGATTATTAGAACACTTTGCTTTAGATTCGGGCACATCTGAAAGTGAAGCATACGGTAAAGTAGTTTGTATACAGCCTGCGAAAATGGACGGTTTAAAAAATAAAAGTGGCCTCAGACGTTTTGTAAATCTCACCTTAAATGCGCTATATGTAGGAAGCTATACGTAGAACGTATATTTTCAAAGGAGAGCGATTGACTGTACAAACTAGTATATTAACTTGAGCATGTTTCTTAAACATATGCAAACATATTATGGTATTTTTATGCTTTAGTGGAGTCAAAGACCTAAATAAAGCACCTTTAAGAACACCACTGCAAGTAACAATGAAATATTTCGCATATGCAGTACCTTGAACGAGGGGTGTTGTAACATCGCTCTCCGCTGCGCTCGATGACTCTTCAGAAGCGTCTGCCCAATGCAAGCCAGAGAAAGTGAGTCATTTGGAGAGTTCTTGAAAGAGGCAGTGCACGGTGTGTCCTCACCGGTGTTGTACTTGTGCAGCAGTGATCCTCCTCCCTGCGGGTCCTGCAGGCCCACTAAAGCCCAGCTGTCCTGAGACAGAGCGTCAGGCTCGAGACGACTACAGCATCCTCCGCACAACACCAACGCCTCCGTCTGAGTGAAGTGAGCTTCTGTTTCTGTCTCAAAACCACAGAACAGCAGCTCTTCTTCAGTGTCCTCGCCGCGGGAGCCCTGAAAGACACGGGAGAAGGTTCATGGAAACTGCAGTGAAAGCAAACGCTGGTTCGAGGCATCGGTTTAGTTTCCTCACCAGGTGAGACACTAGGGCTTTATCTTCCGCATCTAGAAATGAGTCGTAAACATCTTGTAGCTCCTGTAAATAGAACATATGCCGGGTCTTATCACTTAAGAAATACACCACTACTAATTTGTTTTTCATCGTGCTTTGCGAAAGAAAGATAGGGCTGCATTTATTTGATCAAGAATGCAGTAAAATTCAGAAATATTTTTAGATTTTAAAGCAGATTTTAAATGTGAATAGATCTTAAAACGTAATTGATTGCTGTGATCAGTGTCCCGTGATGCTTCAGAAATCATTCTAATATGCTGATCTGCTTTTTAAGAACACGTCAACCTATTCTAACCCTAAACCTACCCGTCTAATAATACTCTACACTCTAATAAAAGTTAGTTGACTTTAAGTGAAACCAACATTATTAATAGCTTTCATAACAAAACCTTACAGAAATTGTAGCAAGCTGTTCGTTATTTTCAATGGAGAATTTATTTTATAATGAAAAATAATGGTGAGCAGTTCCTAAAAACATTAAGTGAAGATCAGAGTATGCATGAATTGATAATGCAAAGTGTAAAAAAATACATTTGAATGCATTGTAAGATGCTTTGGATTCAAATCATCAGCCAGATATAAATGCACTGTCTAATGAGATTAACCACAATGAAAAATAATTTCAAAAGTTACAATTTGATCCATCCTGATGCATACTTATTAACACGAACACTGTAGAATAATGCATACCGTTGAATCAGGTTTTAAGAAGCTAAATTAGATTTCATGTTGACTCATTCACCTTGCATATTTCATATTTCGCCCTGTAAATCCACGGGACAGCGGCACTGCTGGGTAAAAGAGAGCGCAGATGCTGGCTGGTGTTTGAATCCAGTCGTTCACAGCAGGGCATGTTCTCTTTCAGGTGCTTCTCTATTATCTGCCGAGCCGCCGCCTGTCTCTGTGAGCAGACCGGATCTTCTCCTTGTGCCTTTAGAACCAGCTGGAGGAAAAAGTCCAGATCCTCCAAGAGATCCAGCATCTGCTGCTTCTCCACCAGGTCTTGGTCTCTCAGATAAGACCTGAAAGGGCTTGCAGCCAGAGCCTCTGCAGACAGGGCCGGCTGGAGATAGCTGAGGACGTCCGACGGTGGAGTACGAACGTTCACGCGGCAGGGGATCTGACACGCTGGGGTTTGGGCGCATGTGTGACGGACAACAGCTTGGGCAGAGGTTTGTGCGTTTCTCTGAGGAGGATGCGCTATGTTTGAGCACTGCGGATGCTCCTGGCCGGCTGCTGGAAGCCACAAGCAGATGCTGCTCGACTGAGAACGGACTGCGCTCGGCTCACGTGAACTCCACAGGAGCCGTTTGCTGAGTTTACTGCAGTAGGATTCAGCAGGGCTCAGCGTGGGATTCGTCTCGCGGCGCTCACGCTTACGTGAGGAGGGAGATGGAGCGGGAGGGAAGGAGAAAGCTGTGTATTTCTCTACAATGGGTTGACATTCAGGCACACGCCACAGCCAGGATTTACAGCAGTGTAAGAACTGAGGAAGCCAATACGACTGCAGCCGGCACAGAGCTTTCTTTCTCATCTCTGCCAAAACACACTTCTGGGAACCAAGAGCGTGTCCTTTGGTCAGAAGCTCAACCGTGTCCTCTAAAAAAAAAAACAAACAAAGCATAGAATAACATAAATGTTTCGGTAAATGAAAAATTCAAAAGATTGGAATAAGAATTCTTTTAAAAATTAATTAATAAAAGTTCATTTTACAGAAAAGACACATTAAATTGATCAAAAGTGACAGGAAAAACATGCATAATATTATAAAGATGTCTATTATTTTGAAATTTTTCTTCATCAGAGAATCCTGAATTTTTTTAATCACGGGTTCCACAAAAATATTATATAAATATTTCTACATTTATAATCAGAAATGTTTTTGAGCAGCAAATAGGGAAATTGTCATAAAGTAAATCTAAAAAAGTATTAGCATTCATTGAAATAAAGCTGAAATAAAATAGAATATAAATATTGAAAAAGAATGAATTAATCTCAATGAAAATTTTAAATTCCAACTGAAATAGATTCAACTAAACTAAAGTAAATCTGAAATAAACATACATTAAACCTAAATAGCAATATTTTAAAAGATTTATCTTAAAAACACTTAAAAAGTTACGAAAAATAAGCTAAAGTCAAAATAAAAAACAATAAAAACTAATTTATAATAACAATTAAAATAAATATATATATATATATATATATATATATATATATATATATATATATATATATATATATATATATATATATATATATATATATATATTCATAAACATAGTAAATTTCAAAAAACTGAATGAGCACCTAATCACCTTATAGTTTCCAAAGGATCATGTGACTGGAATAATGATGCTGAAAATTTGGTTTTGATCACAATAATAAATTACATATTATAATTGAAAACAGCCATTTTAGATTGTAATAATATTTCACAATATTACAGTTTTTTGATCAAATAAATGCAGCCTTGCAGAGTAAACCGGACTTTTCTTTTCGAAAACATCACCAGACTTACAGTAGTGTAACAACAGGAGAACAGAAGTAGTGTGGCATTTAAGGGAAGAGGAGAGAAACACACCTGTGTGTATATGACAGACAGACAGGATGACAGAGCCCTGGCTCAGGTGAGAGAGTCTGATCGCTTTCTGAAGTGCTTGACGATTCAAAGTCTGAAACGCGTCTTCATTTTGGTCTTCTCTCATACTCAACAACATGGACACTCTCACACAGAACAGAAGAAGCCCCTCCTCTGCTCGAAAACACAGTATACATGTAGCATAGGCACTGGCAAGATTTACTTTTCATTCAATTATTCTGGCGTTTCATCTTCGGTTGGGAGGGCAGAAAGCAAAGCGGGAGACGAGATCAAAACATCAGAGCATTTAATGTAAACCTGATACAAAAGCTTGTCACTAATCGCGGAATCGGACGGGTCTTGTAAAATGCAACCGGTCTGAATATCAGTGAATCAGAGAAGTCTCGTACCAGCTGTGCCCTTGAGAAATGAACGAAATCTCTGGATTCCCCTCACGCTGCCGAGACACCTCCTTAACAGCCACTGATCCGCCGGGGTCCATTTCAAACCCTCTGAGCAACAAAGCATAACCAAAAGAGAGAAGCTAACGCTGTATATTAAAGGAATAATGAAGAATATCTGAAAATGGAATCACCGTACCAATGGATGCTTTGAAGTGAATGGGTGCCGTCAGAATGAGAGTCCAAAAAGCTGATAAAAACACCACAAGTAATCCTCCAATCCATCAATTAATGTCTTGAGAAGTTTGTAAAAAAACAAGACATTAAGATTTTCACTTCAAACTGTTCCTTCTGGATAATAATATTGCTCTTTCCACTGAAAAAGTCATCCGGTCTTATTTAGGAGAGAAATACACAGAATCAAAACAGCTCTAAAAATAAATATATGGGTCAATTTTAATGTGAGAGACAACAGGCAAGTGCTATTATGTTTTATCTATTATTATGTTTTGAGGTTTTTTCAGCCAGAAATTGTGGTTTTAAAGTTAAAACATCTTAACGATGGATTTGTTTCTTACAAACATGCAGCTTTTCACTCATGAAGACATTAATTGATGGATTAATTAATAGATTATTGTGAGGTTTTTACTCATTCTGACGGCACCCATTTCCAACCAATAAAAATTTTCGGGTGAACTATTTCTTTAAAGGTGACCCGCCACCGGACAACCTTCACGGAAGCAAATATCACCGACGTGTGAACGTGAACAACATAACATTACCTTTGCATTTACAGGATACAAAGTCAAGCATCTCTGTGCAGAGAATGAAGCTGTGATAGAGCTCTGTTTGTCTGAAGTAAACCATCCGGTGTGTGTCTAACCAGTTCAGAAAGGCTCCTGTATTCACCTGACAGCACATATGTTTAGATATTAGATGTTTTGGCCAACAGCTGCGGTGGTCTGGTAAATAACATCCTACCTGAGCGAAGGGCACATCGGGCCACATTAACCACTTGTTTTCTTTGAGTATGTAGAGAGGGGTTTGCCCAAACACCTAAAAACAGGACAAACGTGTGTGATCATTTCAGGATAAACAGCGCATGGCGAGCAGACACAAGATTTCATCTTACTGGAAGACTTAGAAACGTATTGAAGAAATCCACGAAAACTTCATCTTTCAGGAGAAACTTGAGCTCCATGTTGTTTTTCTCTGCAAACCCGTGTTGATAAAGTTATTTTATTTTAATACCCTTGCGATGTATTCTAGGTTTGCTTTAGTTGGGTTTAATAAATGTTACCAGCTGTTGTGTTTCTAGTTAGTTCCTACTTTTCTTTTTAAACTTGTTAAAACGATGGTTAAGCAGTAGTTTTCTGTTGCCTTGACGACGCTTTTATTTACTCTTCTTCTGCTCAGAATCGTTGTACCAGTTTTATTTTATAAGCTGCCAAATTAAATAAATACAACGTTTACCTCAGACATGTTTTAGAATACAGTGTCATTATATAACTCATATTTAATTTATTTTTATCGACAAGAGTAATTATAATGTTCGATAAACGTATTGTTGTTATTATTGGAGAAGCGCGCGCACACGTGTGTGTCGTCACATCCGGTCGCGGCCTCCGCGGCGGTCTTCCTCATCCTTGAAGGAGTCTATCGGCGAGCGGCGGGACCTGAACCGAAATACATATCATTTCAGCTCCCGGATACCGAACTAAAGTACATTTCTGCGCTCTGATCTCGAAGTAGACGTCTTGAGCTTCTTCACGCCGTGAATGGATCATGGAGTGTGTGAGTAGAGCGAGTTTAAACCAGCAGAGTTGATCTGACAGACGAGGTCTAACGTTAACTGAATGACGGCGGTTTTTGTTTATTATTGTGTTACAATACGCGGAATAGCTGATGTATGCTAAAATGCGCGGTTAGTAAGGTTGACGTTACTCCTGTGTCGTGTGAAGCCAGTTACACTTCGCCTGTGGTTAACTTAGGTTGCTAGTTAACTAGTAAGTTCACTGCACTAGTCTACTGCAGTTACTATGGTGCTGAGCAAATTCATCGCTGTTACTCTAGAACTCTAGCATGAATTGACTTAAATGGGCTGTTATTATTTAAGTACAGTCAGCTCTTTTGCTTTACACTAGCAGTTTGCCGTTAGTAGGGTTTTATCTTATCACCATCTTGTTTAACTCGACACAAACTATCTATCAGCGTGCTAGTTATCGGTCAGTTAACAGGCAAAGCAAAACTAGCCAGAAACAGACAGAGCTTAAGGACTGAGGTTAACCTCTTGTCTGAAACGATGGAGTTGAAAAAGTGTTAATTAATGTATAACAACTTGAAAACTTTCAGGCGAGCAGAACAGTCCTGCTGTTAACTCCTGGCTAATAAGTTTACAAAGTCCACTTTTAGGTTGTTCATGGGTCTCTTTGTTGTAAAATCTTTACGGATGTTTTTATAAATGACAAATTTACCTTTACTGTAATGAACCAGCTTCGCTTTACTTGCGTATGTAGTACTTCGCTTTTATATGATCATCAGTCTTTTGAGGATTTCTTTACAAATATTTTGTCTAAAGGTACAATTAAACTTCTCTTTAAAAATGTTTTTTCTGCCAGTTATTTAACGCATAGAGATTTACAGGGTTCATCGGCAGGAACTTTTATCAGAAAAATGAAAGTGAGAGTTGAGTGTTCACACCTTGACCTCTGTTTTTCAGGTTCCTGCTGTTCTAGATGAGTTGGACGGTAAAAAGGAGGCGCACATAGAGGGTAAGAATGCAAATAAATAAACTCGATACCGTAGTCCTGCGACGACCTGCAGCTCGTGTGTGAGATATGAAAGCAGAGCCGAGCAGGGGTTAGACTTCAGTGTTTGGAGTGAAATCGGAGACTGAAGTGACAACAGAAATATGATCCAGTGACATTTTACTCTGAAACTTTTTCTCTCGTGTTTTCAGGGGTTGTTTTTAACGCTCGTTCGTGGTTTCTGCTATGCATCGTTTTAAGCTGTGCATTTTCAAGCATTAAAATTCAGGTTTCCCCCTTTCTTTCAAACCAGATCCTGAGTATAATGTCTACACCCGCTTTATGAAGTCCCACCGCTGCTACGACCTGGTGCCCACCAGCTCAAAGTTAGTGGTATTTGACACGTCTCTACAGGTGGGTAATCAGAATGGGAAATCAAATGTTGCTTCTTGTGCAGTTTTGTTCGTAATTTACTTCATAATGCCACGCATTTCTGTGTGAAATGAAAAAAAAACGACTGTATTAGTAATTTAAGGAGGTTCTCACCCGTCATCCAAGGTTGTGGATGAGTTTTTTTTTTCTTCATCAAAACAAATTTGGTTAAATGTAGAATTCCATCACTTGCTCGCCAATGGATGCTCTGTAGTGAATGGGTGCCGTCGGAATGAGAGTCCAGACAGCTCATAAAAACATCCAAAATAATCCACGCCACCGCAGTCCATTAGTTAATGTCTGAAAAGTGAACAAACACGTCAAGATATTGCTTGCATTGGGACTCATTTTGACGGCACCCATTCACTGCAGAGGATCCATTGCTGAGCGAGTGATGTAATGCTGAGTTTCAATGACGAAACAGTTCATGTTTGGATGAACTATTCCTTTAATTAATCAGATCATGCAAAGTGTCCGTTCCACACCAGAATACGGCCAGACCGAATGTGCATTCGTTGAAACCATGGCTAAATTGCATTATAACATTATTTATATATCAAGCAAGCAGGAAAGATGAACAACATATTATTACCTTTTAATAAGATCAAATATAATTAACATGTACACACAAAATATTAGAAACATAATGACTAATTAACAGTAGCATCAGCCACATGGGGTCAGTATTGGTCCTGTGTTGACTTCATGGGTTGGATATATTTGCTCTGCATTTTGTGTCAACATTCATGACATTTAAGCTGCCCGAGTGCCTGCTGGTTGATTTGTGGTTGTGTGGTTACCAGGTGAAGAAGGCGTTCTTTGCTTTAGTGTCTAACGGAGTGAGAGCAGCGCCTCTCTGGGACAGCAAGAAACAATGCTTTGTTGGTAAGCAGGATTTCGAAGATGTAAATATATTTGATGAGACACAACTGCATTCACAATATATTCATATTACACAATGGAAATCATTAAGGTTAGATCGAATTCATTTGATTGGATCATTGGCTCAAGATAGACTGTTATTGTTATTTTTTTCCTATCCGTGTGGCGTTCTTTGATAGCAAAAATAATAATAATAATTAAAAAAATCAGATGTGAAGCAAGCTATTACTTTTTTTTTTTTTTTTTTTTTAATGTGCACAATTTTTGGATTTGAGTCAACTGTACTCGAACTCTGAAATAATACTAATATAATTATAATAATACCGTTATTATAAAAATTTAATTATAAATAAAAAAAATAATTTGCAATCAATAATTATGGGGAAAAATGTCTCGAATTAATTCAGATTGTCTGTTGTAGGTATGCTGACCATCACAGATTTCATCAATATACTTCATCGCTATTACAAGTCTCCTCTGGTAAAATGAGTTAAGACCGATATTTCTTCAGGTGTTTTTTTGAGAAACGTTTAAAAAGTCTTATTTTTTCCCTGTTTTAGGTCCAGATCTATGAATTAGAAGAGCACAAAATAGAAACATGGCGAGGTGGGGATGATTTTATACGTGTTCGTGAGGTTTGCTCTGATAGGTGAGCCTCTGACTGATCTGTCTTCTTCTTCTAGAGGTCTACTTGCAAGACTCCTTCAAACCTCTCGTCAGCATATCTCCCAATGCCAGGTAAGAGTTTGTAAGAGGGCAGATTGGATGCTTTTATTAGTTGTGATTATTATCTGATGTTTCTCTCTCTCTCTCTCTCTCAGTCTATATGATGCTGTCTCATCTCTGCTGAAGCATAAGATCCACAGATTGCCCGTCATTGATCCTCTAACAGGAAACACGCTCTACATCCTGACCCACAAGAGGATCCTCAAATTCCTGAAGCTCTTCGTAAGTTTCCTGCCCTGTAACCACCGTTTCCTGTGACACATGAAGCTTTTATTTATTTGGCAGCGCCTCAACGTTTTAAGCAACCATTGCTAAATTTCCCTTTTAGTCATCTGTTGGCGCAACTTTGTTTTCTTTCTAGAAACGCACTCTTGGTGCTTATGTTAACGATCTCTCGCAGATATCCGAGATGCCCAAGCCTGCGTTTCTGTCTCAAACGCTGGAGGAGCTGAACATCGGGACGTTTCACAACATCGCCGTGGTTCACTCGGATACGCCGCTCTACGCCGCCCTCGGCATCTTCGTGGATCAGAGAGTGTCTGCTCTTCCCGTGGTGGATGAAAACGGTGAGAGGAAATGAATGAATGCTTTTTATATATTGCAAACGGCAAACCTGTGACTTTTTCTCCGTTCTCACTGGATGTGTTTGTTTGGTTTCTCTCTCGTTTCTGCCGACAGGACGGGTGGTCGACATCTACTCCAAGTTTGATGTTATAGTAAGTTTGCGTCTGTTGTTGCTAACTAGAACGCTGGGTATCGAGCTCTGTGTGTGTGTGTGTGTGTGTGTGATGTTTCGATCGGCTCAGTGTGTCTAAAGCCTCTGGTGTTTGTGTTATTGATCAGCTTCAGGGAATGCAGCCATTGCAGTGCATGATCTCATACTCATAACGTGTGTGTGCGTGTGTGTGCGCATGTCTTTAATTTCATATCTTACAGCAATGGTTCACCCAAAAATGACTTTTCTGATCAAACATGAATTTGTTTGTTCATCAGAACAAATTTGGAGAAATGTAGCTCGCATTGGATCACTTGCTCATCAATGGATGCTCTGCAGTGAATGGGTGCCGTCAGTCTATAATCCATTATAATGCTTCCTCCGGTTAGAAGGCCTGTTGTGTCTCACATCAAAATCCTCACACATTTGTTTTGACGTGTAATTGGTCTGTGCAGTGTTTTTTTCACTCGCGAAAGCCAAATTATGGATAGATTTCTTTATATTTTTGGGTGAACCATTACCTTAAAGCCTAAAGCGTTTGCGTCTCAATCTGGTTTTGTCATCACCTCACAGAATCTGGCCGCTGAGAAGACGTACAACAACCTGGACATCACTGTGACTAAAGCCCTCCAGCATCGCTCGCAGTACTTTGAGGGAGTGCTCACCTGCCGAGCCAATGAGACGCTAGAGGCCATTATCAACCGGCTGGTGGAGGCTGAGGTGAGGAACACATCCCGAGTCTCCGGATCTGTGTATTTGAGCTAAAAATATAAGTAGTACCGTGTAATATTATTGCAACGTAAAATAACGGTTTTCTATTGTAATTTATTTTCGGCATTCAAATCTGAATAACTTCCGTCTTCAGTGTCAGCGTCAAGAAACATTATCAGTGTTGAAAACTGTGACACGTTTTATCTTTCACGAGTGTCCAGATGAGCGGTGCTTATTGAAATAGAAGTCTTTTTTAACGTGTCTTTACTGTTGCTTTTGGTCAGTTTGTCGTGTCCTCGCTCAATACTAGTTTCAATTAGAAACAAACTGACCGCACGATTTCGGCGGCACGCGTGTGTGTGTTAGGACGGCCGGGTGAAGATTCAGCTGTTTGTTCAGGTTCACAGGTTGGTGATCGTGGATGAGCAGGAGGTGGTGAAAGGCATCGTGTCTCTGTCTGATATCCTACAGGCGCTGGTGCTCACCAACGGAGACGACGGTAACCTTTAACCTTTTCCATACGACCGTTCTATAGTTGACTCTGTGGCTTTGGTTGTTAAGAATCGAATCAAATCTTTAAATCCTACGAGTTGGAATTATTTATTTACCTTTTTGTTCCTCCTCAGGAAGTGCTTGATGGAAGTGAAGCAGAACGTCTCTGTATTTCCTCTTCTCTCAATAAGCCACAAGCAGTTCCAGAAAAAGGATTGACGGCACACAGCCATCCCAAACACAGGAGACAATAAAAGCACAACCGACTCCAGAGCGAAGGAAGAGACGTGCTGGAAAAAAAAAAAAAAAACATTGCTCTTCGATGAACTAACTCTTTGAATCAGAGCCTCCGAACCGCTTCAGGGAGTCTACGAGGAAATTCTATCGCTTCAATTGGACCGGATTCAAATGATTTTAATTATGACACCGTTTTTGCACGTTCATGTTACTTCCCTCACAGGAGGACGACAGATGAGGTTTTTGTGCAGACCCAGAGTACGGACTGAAACATTGTGTTATTGATCCGGACGCGGTTTTGCAGGGTAACCGTTTTTTTTTTCTCTCACGAGGGCATTCGATATTGAAGAGGTCCTCTGAATCAGTCCGTTTCCACACACTGATTCGGTCACTCCAGCAGAATTCAGAGGAAGCTTCTCTGAACATCAAACCGGAGCCAACTTCCTTCATAATGTGAACATGGAGTGCTTTGCTCAAATGTTTTTAAATTAACCATCGAATATTTATAGCATTAGAAAAGCAATTACGGATTGATAACATCATCATGTATTTTTAGTCCATCATCAGATCAGCTTTCTTTTCTTTTTCCCTGTTGTTTTGGGCCGGACAGACAATTCTATGTGTTTTACTTCTAGTTGCTGCTGATTTTATTCTGCTTGAGTTGTTTTCAGAGCTCAATGGCTTTTATCAGTGCTTTGACGTGACGAGGAAGTGTTTTCAGAAGCCGTCAGCTGTGCATTATGGGTAAATCAAGATGTCATTTCAATTAGATACGCTTCCACAATTAGCTGGTGATGTAATTTGACAAAAATATCACAGGGTCCAACGGCTAAAGTGCTTGTTTTTCATTTTTGTAACCCATCACAAACATCAACTCGCACTTCTTTCTTTTTATTGTAGCTCGTTTTGCTATGAAAAGATCATTCCATCATTTTATTGTATTATATTTTGCTGCCGTTTTTCTCTTTAGTCATTTTTATTCCACATCTGTAAATACATCTGAACTGTTTTCTAATTCTCACGTCGAAGATGTTTTATTCGAGGCACAAGCAAATAAAAATCTATTCAGTTTATCGGTCGTGTTGTATTTCTCACTTTGGAGTAACTTTAATGAATAGCATGTTTATTTGAAACAGAAATATTTTAAAACACACAGTTTTAACCTCCATCGATTTTACGTAACACTGCAGAATAAAAGTATGAATTTACTTTTGCTGTGACTTATTTTTTATTAAAAATACTTACCTTCTAACATTCTTTGGCATCTAATAATTCATAAATTATTTTCTTTGACACGGATGTATGATTATGAAAAAATAAATAAATCGGTCTGTCATTGCTGTTACTAATAATGCCAATTAAAGGTTAGTAATTAGTATGTTTATTTTTTGTCCAGCAAAATCACCCATTTACAGTAAAATCTTCTGTAACACTTTGGAATGGTTAACACTTGATAACCATTATCTATAACTTTAACTAGTTAAAACTTAACTTCAGGTATTGGGTAGGATTAGGGATTAAGGTAATCTAAAATGAAGCATTAATAAATGGCTATTATTTTAGTAATATTCTAGAATAACTAGTAAGTGTAAATATAAAACAGTTGCCAATATTTCCCTTTTAAAGCATGAAGCTTATCTCTTAAGATCGACTTCTACTTGAACGTTATCAGGCTGAAGTCTGATTTGACTGCATTTGGCTCTAAAACATTATTAGATGAATGCTGCATTAGTGTTACTAATTTCCCTTTGCCATCGGGCTGAACTAGTTTCATGTTACAGCCATCTGATGAACTCTTGATGTTCCCTCAGGCTTTATTCCAGTTTAACCAGTTTTTAATAAATCTCGTGTCAATGCCACGTTTGACAACACAAACTACTTGTGTTCTATTAGTTTGAACAAGTTATCACACTCGCACCGTTAAAGTCCCGAAGCAAGAGTGGAGACACGACAAATGTAGGCAAAATCCGTATTTATTACCATTTAATAATTACCCATGTACATGATTGGAAACTGAAATTCCTGAAAAGTCTCTCCGTGTAGATTTGGGAAACACGCCGGGATTGTAGAGGTCAGCTGTGAGGTCAGAGGACTGAGGAAACTTCCTAACGCTAAAGACTGTGCGCGCAGCCGCCGTCGTTTAGCCGTTATAATTAGCCGGGGCGACAGACGTCTACAGCCAGTGGATGAAAGGGAGCGGACCTTATGAAGCCCAAATCCTGCCAGCAGCGACACGCTTTCTGGAAACTATAAATATATGTACAAACTGAAGTCGACAGTAGAAACGAATACAGACCAAACCCTGAACACGAGAGGATTTTCTCAATCAGCAGCCGACGTGCCAGTGTGGTCTTGTATTTCTCAGTAGTGTTGTGACTCAATCCAGTGTTACCGATACATTTCACACGGTAGCTTGTCACCTTGGATCTACGTAACGTGAAAACAGAATCTAAAGAAAGCATTGACATGTTCTTCCGACTACACGCAATCGTTTTTGGCTTTTTCCGGCCACGTTTCAATAGAGTAAGGTGACTGAATTGTTGCGAAAGGACGAAGGAGAATAACAGTACTTATTCAGATTGTCAAAACACAAACTCTAGACGTCAGTCCAGTGAAACAAATCAAATGAAAGACCACAGAACAAAAACCCTGTACAGCGGCTTCAAAACCTACTGTTAAAAGCGCTATACGAATAAAACCTGAATTAAAACAGAGTCACATAAAAAAAACAAAACGGAACCACACAATTGTCTATTGGATCAAATCGGATTAATAAAAAAGGTCATACATTATAGAAACTATATTTACATCTTGCATATTAAGCGGAGAGGGACAGAAGGGCAGTAGTATTTTTCCATGGAGTACGAGAGACGTAACGTCTGTCAGGAGTCATAAATACAGTGTAGTAGGAGTAAAGCAGTGCGCTTCCACGCCAAACTTTTCAAGTCACATATTCAAGTCGTTCTTCTCATTACAGACCCAGTGCATGAAGAAGAATGAGATCCATTTCCTAGGGTCAGGTCGTAATGTCACTTGCGGCAAGAGCCGCTGGAGTTAATGCAAAAAATTCGAATCCTATCATTACTCGCCTTTATGACGCTCCAAACCTGCGTGACTTTGTCTCGCGTTCATGCGATTGCAATTAAACGGCACGAATTCTGAGCGCGTCGAGCGCCAAAAAATGATCACAGATGCAGGTCACATGAATTCAGAGGACTCAGAATACAGAGTCAAGTCGTATCGATAATTACGATTTTCCATCATTTTTTTGAGTGCAGCTTGAACATTCTGCTGAATATCTCTTTTTGTGTTTTATAGTAAAAAAAACTACGTCACACAAGTTTGGAGCGACACGAGGACGACAAACGACGAACATTCTTATGTACGCATGAATTATTCCTTAAAAACGAGCTTCAAGTCCATACAAAACCGTCCCGAAGCTCCTCAGCTCATAAAACGTCATTATAGTGTCATTTAATGCTACAGTGACAGGTTTAGCTATGAAAAACAGCATTTAACTAAAGCCTACACTTTTAGCTTCACATCTCTGATGTTCCTGGACGATCAAATCTTTAGCTTAATCGAAGGACTCGAGAGAAAAAAAAAAAAAGGTAAGCTATTTCCATACTTTTAAAAAATATACTATGTACAGTAGCTTTGCTTGCCCGTGGAGGAGAGGAGGAGATCTAACGGCGATAAAAAAATAAGGACATATGAAGGATCTACGAGCTAAAATAAATAGATTTCTCCGTACCGTTCAGTAGTAAGAATAGACGCGAGTGACAGTGTGTGATGGCTATAATCCACTTCACGCTCACAAAACCTCCGGGATAAAGTGCAAATAAGGTTGCTTCGCTAACAGCTTTGACGTGGTTATGAAACACCGGCGAACGAAAGGAATCAGCTGATCGTGTCTTATTACAACCTCTGAACTTCACGGGTTTACGCGTTCCCCCTAGTTAGTTAACCCGAGGTAGTCTGCTAGACTGATTTAAACGAATGCAACAAGCCGGTCGAAACTGCTTAAACGCGGTTGGGAAAACGATCTTTGGGGCGAAACTGATCAATCGAGTCACATGTCCGTTTTGCTTGGCGGTAGAGGAGAGCACAGAGGGCTGATGGGTACCGTGGGTTCAGTAGTTTTGGCGGTGGGGTGAGGTAGGCCCCGTCTCGACTCGGCGGACGGAAATACTTTTAAACTGGCAGGATAGTTTAGAGTGGTCGCATGTCTGTACACGTTCTCTTTGCTAGGAGTGTTTTCGCTCAGATCTTCATGTCTTCGTCCACGCTGAGTTGAGACAGGGTTTTTTTGATGCGGAGAGCGGTCAGTCGCGCGGCGCCGTTAGCGTACCAGCACTCCCGCATGATCTTCCCCATCACACGCAGCGCCTGCGGGAACAGACCGGTCACCATCAGACTCCCCCTGGGAGCACTTCTCACATTTACATCCCTTTGACAAACACTAAAAACATCGGTTGTAAAATGACAAAACCCCAATCGTTTGATCAGACTCATTCAACCCTGTAACCTGCTACTACGTTATTAAAGGAAAAAAAATCTGTATTTGATAAAAGCCCAATATGTTGATAACGCTATAAGTTGATAATGTGTGTGTGTTTGTATAATTAAAAAAATTACTTATTATCGACAACTATACAATTAAAAATATATAAAAGTTCATAAACTATGTACTTATAACATGTAAATATATCATAAAATGTAACATTTTAAAAATATATACTAGTACTTATTTTTTTAATTTAAATATGTATGTGTACTGTGTATATTCATTATGGATATATAAATACACACAGTATATATTTTGAAAATATTTGCATGTATACATTTATATTTCTATGATTGATTTTAATATAAAAACAAAACTTCTCTTAAATATGTACGTGTGTGTGTACGTATATAGTTAAGAAATATACACAGTGCACACATTATAAACAAAAAACACTTTTTTGGGTACGATTAGTTGTCATTAATCACTAATATATACTTATTTGTATTGTTCATTGCTATAAAAATAAATGTGCTAAAAAACAAACACACAAAAGTGCTCATATAACATTAATTATTTGCCGTTTATGAAACTTTGAGCGCTTCTTTAACAGAATTTGTGCTGAAACAGGCACATCAGGAATCACCAAATATGCAACGATACAGAAAAGGTACTTAAGCAGGTTCAGGAAAATCCTAAATGTATTTCATGCAGTAGAAGTTCTCTCTCTCACCTCGTAGCTCTGCCACCAGTTGGGGATGTTGGGTCGTAACCTCTGATCACACACCACTTTCCTCATTTCCTCTATGGATGGGTCAGAGGGCACCAGGTCGTAGTAGGGCAGCTGGTACTCTTCGTGAATACCTGAAAGCAAACATAGCATAAATAGGAGCAAAAAGATTTCTCACTTTAAGTGCTTTTTCATGCCTCCTGGAGCATGGTCTCGATCAAGCACCTCCAGCATTGCAGCGGCGAGCGATCTCCCAGTACACCAGTCCCAGAGCGTAGATGTCCGCGCATTTAAACGAGTCGAAGTGGCGCATGTTAATAGTCTCTTCCAGAACCTCAGGCGCCATGTACCTGAGACACACACACACACAGACACAGGATCGCTGAAAGAACTGCAAGCAGAAAACTAACCAGAGAACACATGAGCAGACGTGGGTTTATATGTGACCCGTGCTGGCAAAATGAGCTACGTTCTTTTTATACATTCACATTCTCCAATTAAGATGCCTTCAAAAAAGTATTGGGCGAAAATGAGTTTGAAAGCAACAGAGTGAGCAGATAAGAGTTGATTTTGGGTTTTCTGGACATTTTAAAGAGAAATCAGCAAACTACGTTGCTCCAGTTCTATTCTTAATAATTACTGTATTTTTAAATCGCAATGTAGCTATTTCTTGTAGAAATAAGAACAGAGATGCACATAAAAAGTAGTTTAATCAAGAGCAGTGGGTGATTCAGGCTTTTCTTTTAATTGTTGTGCTCCTCGCTCTTTGCAAACGACGGTAACGCCAGTATGGGTTTTATTCAGAAGTGAGCGGTTTCCTTTCAGAAAACGTCCAAATAAAGATCAGTTTAGATGTTTAATTACGATTTAGAGCATTGGGATCGCTAGAAGAGAGCTTAATGAACTCATTTTTGTGAAAACCTCAATTCTCTCACTTCTTTTCCTCATCTTACCCCAGCAGGCCTCGTATATGTCTGTTTGGTTGGGTCAGTGACGTGAGCTCTACCTCTTAGTGCCGACGCGCTGGTTGGGGGCGATATCGATGGTGTCGGTGACGGACTCGTGACGGACCGCCAGGCCGAGGTCAGCGATTGCACACGTGCAGTTTTTCTTCACCAGGATGTTCTTGGACTTCAGGTCACGGTGAGCGATGCCAGGCTTACCTGAAGACCAAAACGACAAATACAGTTACACACACACACACACACACACACACATCTGATCAGAGAAGAAATGCATTCCACACCCTCACACGCTCCCACATACACAACAGTTTCAGGCATCACGACCGCTTCAAACAGTGGGCCGCACAAGAGCGGTCACTAAAGCACGTATCCTTCAGAGATACGACCAGCCCACAATGCATTCTTGGCAGTTTTAAAACAACCGATTCTGTACTGATAAACGTTGTTTTTACCAAACCAATATGTGTGCTCTTTATGTTCGTGTTTATTAGTTATCACTCTCCTGAAATCGAGTGTACAGTAAACTTTTTACGCAGTTCACTTTAGTGAACACTAATGACTAGCAATATCTGAATGAACTAAAATAACTTAAAAAAATAATAAGGTTAATTCATGTTACTGTCAGCAAAATGTAATAATTTGTGTATCTGACAATGAGTATTAAATCATCAAAAAAAGGCTTAAATCCTGAATAGCTCCCAACCACTATAACACAGAAATAAATTCTGTAGCTTCCGATTATGCTGCAAAAAAAGTGAACGTTGTTTCCTATTTTTGTCTTGTTTTCAATGCACATTTCTCAAGACATGTTCACTTAAAGGAACGCTCTTTTTTTTAAGGTGTTGAATTGTGGAATGGCAAATTAAGACCAAAGAGCATTTGGTTTCCAATGTTGAGAATAGACTGGTTCGCTAGGTACTGGAATGGATATAATTTAATCGAATATCCCTGAAAACTCACCCTGAGTGCCCAGTATCTCCATGTGAAGATGCGCCAGGCCGCTGGCCTCCGACAGAGCTAGTTTAATCATGCCCTCGATGGTGACTGAATATCGGTTCAGGTAGTCAAACAGGGATCCATTCTCATGATAGTCTGACACCAACCACAACTGAGTCCATGTGCCATTATCTGTGACGGAGAAACAAACATTATTAAACCTACGAGCACTGTGAAACTCCTCGTTAAAACACACCGCATATTCATTAGTTTACCTTTGTTATCGGCAGCAATGAAGCCCAGGATGTTCTCGTGGCGGAGCATGATGGTCTGGTAGATTTCAGCTTCACGAAACCAGGAGCGCTCCTCGCGGAAGGAGAAGATCTTCACAGCAACGTCTCCTCCTCTCCACTTCCCTCTCCACACCTCCCCGAAGCGGCCTTTACCGATGATCTCCTGCAGCACTATGGTACGAGCCACTGTCCTCTGGACAAACAGCGGCAGACCTGCAGAATAAAATAAAAATAAGTGAAGAGTGATAAAAGAGTGATATTAAAAAATAAATGACAAAGAACACTTGAAAATATTTAAATATATCCTCGGAAAGTAAATGATAACAATACTGTGCATAAGTCAAATAGACTACTGTTATGAAACTTAATTTTAAATGGCAATTTGTTAGCGATATGCATGTAGTAGAAAAATATAAAACAAGAAATGTAGGATATATTATGGAGTTATTTTTCCCCTCCAGAACTTCATGTTAATTCCACATTAATCAAAAAAAGGCTAAATTAAACTAGTTTAAGCTAGTAAAATGATAATAAACTAACTCACAATGTGATTTATGCATGTTGCAACAGGGTTATTATTGTACTGTTAACTGAAATAAAGCTGCACATAAAATAAAAACAAACAATAGATAAAAAACATCGCAACTGAAAACTTGACTAAAACTGAAAAATGTATAAAGCACTGATGAAAACAAAACAAAAATTGTACATAAAAAAAACTGAATTAAATAGGTTTTTAATTTTGAATTAACATTTTCAGTTTTAAATCGAAAACTATAATCAGATTTAAAAAAAAATAAAATAAAAGTAATGCTGACTTGCCAATTTTGATGTTAAAGAAATAAAAAAAACTTTAGAATATAAATTAAAAAGTGATCAAAAAATACAAATACAAATAAATGGCTATAATAATAAATATCTGATATTGAAATAACGCTGTTGCATACATGCATAAACATACCATACACTATATTTTCTCCTGCGATACTAACCAGACCCAGACCCTGAGGTGGACAGGTCGTAGATGAGGTCCTGTAAGGTCTTGTCCTTGGCCAGGAACATGTGTTCGGTGCTGGGATCCTCCACCTCCAGCCTCTGCCGGTGACCGTAAGCCCGCTGGTGGTGCTGGAACAGAAAGAGGCCGAGCAGAGCCAGCACACACAGCACAAAGACCGGCCCAGCCACCACCGCAGTGAGCTCCATCGGCCCCCAGTCCTGCCCTGAACCCGGCCCGTGTGTCACTGACAGAGAACACGCAAGATTAGTCCATCATCTGGTTTCCAGACGTTAGAAGGATTACAGCTGACCTCCGAGAAGCTGGCCCCCAACCCAACGCAAAACATCGCAAAAATCGTCTCAATTTTTTGTGCTGCAAATATTTGTCAAAACTGACCATGTGTTGGGTTTTTAATATATTTTACATCTAACAAACCAAAAGCAGCACAGACGATTGAGACCGTTTTAGAGACGTTTTGGGTTGGGGGCCAGCTTCCCAGAGGTTCACAGCTGATGTGGAGTGCTGTCGCTCACCGGTCGTTAGTCTGAGGTCGATGCTGTTGCAGTAGTCAGAGTAACAACAGTGTGTGTTCATCAGCCCCTCGGCGCTGAGGCAGTAGAGCGGCCGGCCCGGGGGCATCAGCTTCTCCTTCTGGATGCAGAACCGCACATGCTGCTCCTGTCCTTCAAAGACTAAGGTGGAGGCCACGCACGCCCCGTTGGTCTCGCACTTATACCCATCCTTCTCACACTGCGGCGTGGTGCAGTTACAGAACAGAGCTGCCGAGAGAAACAAAAACGGATATATCACAACACTCCAATGAACAATGAGTAAGAAATAACTGATGATGGGCCTCTGCGTTAACATCTGCCAGGTTTTTCTCAAGTCATTTCTTCTTACGCATCTCGTTCCACACCTCCATTGCTAATTCCTAAACATCATGTGAGGCTTGAGCTGTTGATGGCAGACTAATGCGGTTACGAGAGAAAGATTAAGCGTTTGTGAATAACCTGGAAACGTGCGTCAGCCAATCGGATTCAAGCATTCTACAGCCCAGTCATAAAATATATCACAGCCACTATTACATCTCAAACGGTTTGTGAACTTCTGTATTGTAGTGAATGGACTGCAGATTTGTCTTTTGAACAGCAGAGATCAGTAGAGTCATATACAGTCCACCAAACAGCTTCGTGAATGCAGTAACAGTTGTTCGTTTTTCTGTTATGCATTTTATTATAAATCTTTAATTATACATTTTGATTGCAAACTTGCCTAGATGATTATTATATGATGGATCGTTTATAAAACAGCGGGTTGCATTTATACAGTTTATTTACATTTTTAATGAAATGTATTAAAGTCTGCATAAAGCGACTTTTGAAAGGCCGTGTGAAAATGTCCTTTATAATCTTTCATCTGAATGTCTCTAAAAATACTTTCATTTTAGACTGCCTCTGTCAACGTAAAGCAGGCGGTTTCAAAGGGCGGCCGTGCTCTGGAAAGCAAGCCGTTTCATGATCCAATAATCTCCTGATTCATTTAAATAAAGTCCCACATTTGTTTCCTTGTCGGAATACTCCAAAGGACAACATAAAACTGCATTATTTCCTCCCCTCCCCGCAATTTTTCTTGCTTAAAGACTCATTCGTCAGGTCTGTCCAAGAGCAGCCAGACAGAGATGATTCAATCAAACTTGGACCAGAGCACATATAAATGGAGGATGCAGACGGTCAAAAGTGAAAAACAGCAGGCCACCCAGACTCATGAGAGATGGGAGTATTGTAGGTATGTGCTTTTGGGGAGATGCAATCTAAAGAACTAAAGCATTTTTTGTGTTAAGCGAGTCTCAAGACACGATTTATAATAAAAAAGGACTTTTAACTCTTCATAAACTTCCTCCGTTTCATCCTAAAATGATAAGCAACTTCTTAGAGAAGGTTTTAAATTGAACATACCGTAACCGGCCTCGACCGTGCAAACATTTCACTCACAGCTGCAGCTAATAAATGTGCAAAAATTATTTATTATTTAGGAGCGTATGTGTGAATTAAAAGGTCACTTTGCTATATCCCATTTTAGCTTAAATTGAATAAAAAAACATTTTAGTTATTTTTAAAGAGGTCTTACATTTGATAAGCGCTAAACATTAATATATATATATATATATATATATATATATATATATATATATATATATATATATATATATATATTTTTTTTTTTTTTTTTTTTTTTTCATAGAATATATAAATATATATTTCACTGTCAAAACATGGAACTATTGCTCTGTTTCAGAGCACTCAATTAAAAACAAGCATTTAATGTTTAATGACAATGTTTAATTCTTGATTTTTAAAGTAGTCGACATTTGAAGTGGTCAAAAAAAAAAAAAATAGCCTAATCAAAGTTTGTCCTAAGACAGGAACGAAATGAAATGTTGGTTTTAGGTTTTAGGACAACTTTGATGAAACGTTCAAATGTTGACTACTGTATACTGTAACATTTAGCATTTCAAGAGACCCAGATTATTTCGGCAGCAAGCATATTGTAGAAAAAAAAAGGCAAGCATCAAGCATTACTTAACGGCTACTGTTGCGGGCTAAAACCTCTTAATGATCATGAAAGCTTAATACAAAAATATCCATTTCAATAGTGACCATCTTGACCCAATGTTAGATTTTTAGAATCCGCCACCAACATTTACATAACACCCAGTTATTTTCAGCATCTCTGCCTGCCCTGATAAATAATAACTATGCCAGTGCACTAAGCCAATTATAAAATGTCACATTAGTGAAAAACTACAAAAGATTTGCATACAGAAATCTAAAAAGTTAGGCTACTTTTATTACAAAAGGTCAGAGGATGTGAAGTTATTGGTACAGGAAACCGTGACTAACAGATATGACTAGATTTCACGGAGAAAAAAAACAAACACCAAACTGTAAAGTGCGTCTTCACTAATTACTGGCAGTCCTAGAAGTCATGTAACAAGTTGTGTAAAAGAGTTACGCAACAGCTGCGAGTCCCTGAAGTGCAACATTCATTTGGCGCTCGACTCACTCTCTGGTGAAGCTCCTACACAACATCGTTATTGAGATCTTTTTCACGGCATATGGATAATTAGAAAGTGTGAACTCAAATTCGACTGCAGTGATTGTGTCCAAACTGTTCTCTGTTTTCCCAGTGCTGAATGCAGGCTGCGGCGTGACCGAACACAGCTCCAGCTCGTGCCAACGGGGCTCCTCACAAGCCCAAAAACGCAAATTAAGCCCGCGACCGATTCGAGTTATGAGGATCTTGTTTTACTGCGTGCTCTTGCGGCGTTGCCCGAGCCGTTTCTGCCTTTTCCCACTTTCGGCGACAGACAGGACCTCTGGTTTATTAATCGAAGCGTTTGCACGTATGTAGGTCACAGCAGAAGCTATTCGTTTAGCTTGGTTTTCCACTCAACTCGTGGCATTGCACGTATTAGTTGATAGAAGGGATTTCCTGTTAGTTTCACCCGTTCACACAATAAGACGTAAAGAGACGCTCCGTCGTCATGGGAGCTTCCCCTCGGGCTGTGAACAAAGCGAAACTACTCGGGGACAGATGTTGTGACGCTGTCGTTGTGGTCGACGTCGCATCGAAAGGCAGAGATTTAAGTGATCTAACTGAGTCTTTTCTGACAGAGACAGCTTTTTTAGTTTTAAAAGCCAATAAACAAAAGAAAAAACGTACTCGTACAATTATGCCTTTTGGGATTGCAAAACAATTAGTCTCATCAATAGTGATGAAGACATGTCCCACGTCTCTTTGCTGTTAAATGTAAAGTTCGCTGAAACTCAAACTCTGTAGTATGTTGCCGCGAGAGTTTAGCGCAGAGCAAGGGGCAAAATTTAGCATTTTACTAGTTTTTAGTTTTTTTTTTTTATCTTTTTGCATAAAGCATGCTTTTTAGCGGTCGACTGATATATATCCACAGCTGATATATCAGCAGATATTTGGCATCCGACGATCAGTGTTTCTGTTTGGCAGGACTGTTATTTTGACGGTGCTAAGAAAGGAAGCGTTCTCCCTCTTGTTCGCTGACGTTTTTCAGTTGTCTAATAAGGAGAAAAGTATTTCTAATAATTAGGGATGCACTGAAAGTTTGGCGACCAAAATAGTTTGGCCGATAATCATATCGGTCGACAGCTAATGCTCTTGCAAATTAAATAAAATTTAATTAAGCACATTTGCTTAAAAATACATTTCAGTACTGCATTGTGCTGCAATTTGATGGAAAAAATGTATTTGAACTAATTCAGAAAAACGTACCAAACACATTTAGCAAATAATAGTAGTAGTACATGCACATTTGTAAAGTAAACTAGAAGCTGAAGTTCATAAAAACATGATCTCACTGCAAAAGTCTGACTTCACAACACCACATCCTCAAACTGACATGGACTTGTTAGTACTTGCTCATGTACACAGGTAAAGTGCTCAGAAATTTCCAAAATAAAGTCCCTAACACCTTATTTGATTAGACGAGTTGTTAAACCAAAATTAGGATACAATAAACCTTTTTATAATTCCAGACTAGACGTCACTTGCTGAATTAAACATGCAGTGAAGTCATGTGAAAACTGCTTAAAAAGGTTTTATATACACATTTCATATTATTTATAAAAAAACAAACAGTAGACAGTATCTCGCACACACTGAGCAGTAAACATAGCAAATATTGTCTCTTTCTTATACATTGCAATCCAGTTAGTTTGATGAAATAATGCATACTTTGTCAGAAATTTGGCAATACCAACATTATAAAATTGCAACATGGACATGTCGAAATGCATAACCGCTTATAATTACAGTCTACATGAGTGACAAAAGTTGAAGCAGGTCCACTGACCAATAAATCTTTTATTAAATGTCTAATTTTGATCACAAATGAACTGCCAACATGTAACAAAACATACATAACATTTTAGTAAATATGTTAGTAAACCATGTTAGTCATTTAAGGTAAATTGGTCCACATAGTAGAGTGTGTGTTTCTTAATCGTTCCTTGAATTAAATGATCTGCAATGAATAAGAAGTCATTTGTCTTCATATTCCTCTTCTGCAGATTAACTAAATATGAAGCAATACCGTTTTGGCAATATGGAAAATAATCAACAGAACCGGAAACCATTCAAATCCAGATGGGAATATTAGGCGGTCTGATTTCTAGTTGTTCTTTAGTCATACGATCCTTGGGGAAATGATCAGGAACTTCAGAGGTGGTAAACTTGGATCAGTATAATTTGTGTGTATAGAATTGTTCCACATAGAGGCAAACCCATACAAGCTCACGGGCTTTTTAATAACGTAGGGCTAAGTCTTCGTTTTCCATTCAAAGGCAATTAAATATTTTGGCATTTCCCTGCATTGAAAGCAAACACCCACACATGTGCAAAACACAGCGAGACTCGCAGGTCTGTCTGAATGCTGTCACAAACAGCTCAGGACACAACATTAGATACGCAGGAAGCAGGGAAAGAATATCTACTCTATATGAACAATGGGATTACTCGTACAGCGAAATGCACCTAAAGCTAGAGAAGTCACGCTGTTTCTAAAACGCTATCGAACACGGCTGTCGCATGACCGTTTTAGTGCGGCATAAAATCCAAGCTTCGTGCTTTTACTCTACACAACACAGCTGTAACACTGAACAATGTGCTCTTTCAGCTCACGGTATGACCGACAAGCATGAAAACGGTAGGACTTGGAAAAAAACACGTAGTCTGAAGCCCTTTCCAGTTAAAGCTGCAAGCCACGTGTCGTCAACCTACGTCACAAAAATATTTCTACATAAATTCAAGCATCAACTGTGAATTGGTCTAGATGCCTACAATGCTGCCCAAGCACTAACACAGTCATTTCGGGCCTACCTATGTTGGTCTACCATCTCACTATTAATATTTTGGATTAACCAGAAGTTTTGCCTTTTCTATCTAAAATACATGATTCTCAGCAGAGATGTGAAACAAGCAGGTGGTCTCAAGGTCTTTGGTTTTTGTTTTACTCTGCAGTGACCTTTTTACTAAGGGTTTTTATGACGAAAAGAAAAAACTATGCCAGTTACAGACATCTCCACCAAAGAAAGGCGGTCCTAGACCAGTCAAACAGGCTCTTCTCTGGCACCTTTAAATCTTCTTATCTACAACCAGCTAATAGCAGTGGCTGGCGAGCTCAGATAATATCCAGTATGCAGTGTTTTCAGAATAACAGCTCAGTCGGGTTAGAGTAATGCAACGCAAAACTAATGATCTGTCTCTGCCGAGAAAAAAAAAAAAAAAAAAGCTTACACTGGAAATGGCCGCTATACCAATGTGACTGGCAGTTCAGTTGACAGACTTATTTTTATCCTGCTACAAAACCACCAGCAACTTTATTTACACTGTAAATCTGCTATCAAATTATTCAGTTTACAAATATCGCATAAATCAATTACTAGTCTGAGATTTGAGAGGTGACTTTGACAGCGTTGAGCTATCAATGACGACAGATTTGCTTTTTTTAACACTGAAACTCGAACGACTTTCAGAAGCGAACCCAACTTCCTGCTTCTGCCAATTACATTCTCGAAATGACTAACACTTACTTATTTGGCAAACATCAGTCGTAAATGATAAACCTGAGTCTCAAGCGCACAGAGAAGAAATATGATATCCCTCAACTGTGAAAAGTACATCAACCGGTCATTTTCTGTGTAAAATACACCTAATAATCATTAACAATAATGTATTTAATTAACTGAGGGTATGCTTCACTTTCACACGGCATTTTACAAGACATTTAAGATTACATTAACATGATGTTAGGACGTACACGTTAAAAATAGTTCTTTCATTACATACACAGAGGGCCTAAAACTAACTCTCAACGTGACAAAAGCTTGTTTCAGCAAATAAAACGTGTTACTTGCCAACTGACCAATGACTTTGAAGGGGCTACAACATAATATGTGGTTTAAAATGCTGTTACAATAATAGCTGAGCATAACCATTTTTATTACGTGCAATAAACTAAACTTTAACCAAGTGAAATATGTATTTTACTTTAGCATGCCATGGCGACATTCCTCTTTTTTTTTTAGTTCAAGCTATAATACAATTAAAAAAAATATATAGACCTAAAAAATAGAAATAAAACATGCAACAGAATGATTAAACCTACCATAAATGAAAGGAATTGGTGCAACAACAACAAAAAAAATTCAAATAAAAAGGTGGTTTAATTTTTAACATTATTTTAAAATAATTGAATGCAACAAACCCTTAAATTAAACAGTGCTTTTGGTTTAAAATTACAGCCTAACTATGATATTTCTTAGCTTTAGGGGTTTGTTGCAACCAGATCCTCACTGATGTAAACGACATTAGCAATTCATCAAACCATCACCTACTAATGAAAACATCAGTGACTGTCACGAGTGTCAATAACAGCTCGGAAAACTTTCAATCTCATCGAAAGAGTTTCTTCTCATGAACTCCATTTTACAAATACATACTCAAAACACTATTTGCACCGTACATGCCTACGTTGTTTGAATCACTGCCATTGCCAGAAGCGGCTAAAATAATTCTGCACCCTGCCTTTTTTGAGATTTGCTCATTAATGTATCTGAAGCGGAGCAATGCTCGCACGCTTCGGTCGTGTGTTCAGATAAGCTCTCGTTAAATATGATGCACAACCTCTGTTTACTCTGTTGCAAAGTCAAGGTGAGAAAAGCATTAGACGCTATCTGAGGATTACTAGTGTTATTCACGCCGTCGCAAATCTGTGTTAGCAACACCACGCTGTAATAAATTCGATTTAGAAACCCTTTTACAATCAGAAACGGCTAGCCACGATAAATCACATGTGAAAATTTGAATTGAAACATACTCCAATAATGTTACGTGACCTGAAAAAAGTCTTTAATGCCGGAGACAAACTGTGGGTTGTGGTGTGCGTTACATATTTCTTGAAGAAACTAAAATATATACGCCGAAACCAATATAACGAATAGCATCAAAAGGCTAAATGAAGACATTAGCTACATCACGCACGATCAGTGCTATAGTTTTGTCCCAGTCCAGACCGCCGAGTATTTTCAGCGTAATCATTTTAAAGCATTAACATTTATTATACATAAATAATTGTAAAGTATTATGCTTTTAAAGATCGTTAGAGAACACAATGAACTGATTCTTTCCTGGACAGGCATATTGATCAACAGATCAACAGACAGATTGATGGGCTTTATTGAACCTCGAGGGGAAATGCAGAGCTCTTAAACTAGTCTGCATGTCCAAGCCTGTCTTTTTAATATGCAGAAAACATTAAGGGCCTTTTTTTTTGTACAGCGGGTAACGGTAATAAAGAAAACCCCCTGGCAAGGAGTTAGCATACATCAAACCCAACACAGACAAGGATGAACTGTAGGTTTATACGAAACAGAAACGGGGTCACTGCTCGGACGTATCCTTGTTTTGTCCCTTCTTTACAAAGAAGCTACACCAGACCCAAGCATCACCGTAACCCCGCTCAGAGGTCATTATTACGCAAAACCATATCATCATTCAAATGGAAAGCTTCAATCTGCAGACCACACACACCTTCCTTTCTTTCTTTCCTGACATTAACATGTCATTTCATACCGAGAGCAACCATTTACTCGATTTTTCCACTGTACTTATAGTGAACCGAGAGCTCCTCTTTACTTCTCAGCTAAATACAACATGCAAACCCATCATTAATAACAAACAAACAAGCAATAATAAAGATTTGGAGGCACTTACGCCGACGTGCAACAGGTTAAGCAACATAGATGTGTTTAAAGAAGCCATCTTGACTTTTTAAACAGCAAACAAAACTAAAGACTCAAATTGATTTTAACAAAGCAGTCGGCCAGGATCCAAATAAAGTCAGTTTTGTTTACTGTATCTGCATTTGTTTACTGTAACTAATACCGTGAGCATGTAAATTGTAAGCGTTTCGTATTACCTCCAGAAAAACTAAATAAAAAAAACGTGCACAAAAACAAGGAGAAGCATACAGCAAGCTTTTAAACCTAATTCAACCTCAATGAACGTGTCAAATGATAATTTGTGTATGAACGCTTTTAACTTGGTGTCGATTAAAAAAATCAGACTCGTATAAACATAAACGCATTGCATTTGATCGCGAGCTGATTTTAGTTTTTCTGAAGTTTTTATCCGAATCTAAAGCCACATATCAACTAAGTTAGCATGTTAGCATGCTAGCCCTCACCTTCCGAGTTTCTGTCATAAACGGGGTCATCCTGTTTTATTATTGGCGTTTAAACACCTCGTATGTAAAACGCATTTTTAAGCACACCATACAGTCATGTTCCCGACAGACAAAGAGATAAAGCCGGAGAGAAGGCAGAGAGTTTACGGGGCCAGTCGTTAAATCCCAGCGCCATGTTGTTGTTGTATTAAACGCCAAACGTTCAGCGGCTAAAACGCAACAAACCGACCAAGCCGACCCACGGGTATAAACAAAACACTGCTGGAACGAACGGACACTTCATACACACCTTCGCACGCCCCGTTCAATCCCGATAAAACGATCAAGAGTCGCAGGATTTGCCGTGTGTCCATCCTCACAGGACTCCCATCGCACTGAGAATGCGCGTGGACGCCGCTGGCGCGAGCTCGCGAGGACCTCGCGAGTGCGCGCGCGCACAACAACCGGAGCCGCGGGCCGCGCGCGCTTCCCAGATACGCTCCCACATCCCGACTCGATTCGCTGAAAGCTATTCTTTACAACTCCTTAAAGTGTCGGATGCGTGCGTTATGAATAGGAACTAAAATGCACTTTTAACATGCAAAGAATTAGTTAACACTTGTAGTGTATTTGAACCATCTTTCATCCACTAGTGATCGTTCAGCCCACTACAAGTGCCTAAATATATATATTTTTTAAATACAGAGACAGGTTAAAAGTGCATTTATATTCATAACCTAGATAGCTGCTGGGTAGCCTCCGCTTAGATAATCCTAAACCTTATCTTCAGAAGCACTTAAGAATCATGTGTAGTATATAAAGTATATAGTATACACCTGGATGTGGATGTGATGCTGGACCACAAATCATAAGGGACAATATATCATGTAATCTGGATTATAATCAGATCTCCAAAAGTGCTTGTAATTAGATTAAATTACATGTAAACAATACTTAATAACACTAGTTAGTTTTTATGAATTACATTATTATATATTATCTACATAACAGAAATAGAATAGTAATTCGTTCATCTCCCTAATTCTTCTTTTTGATCTTTTAGATGTTCCTTTCTAAAATATCCTGCTGCTTATATACGGTCTAAAAGACAAAAATCACACAGAGATCGGTCATTAATCAGGTGGCTACACAGCATTCGACATTCGAAAATGGTATAATGCACAAATTATTATTTTTTGTCACATTATCCTCTTTCACCTTTTCAATATATTTTTATCTGAAGTACTGGTATTTAAAAAAAAAAAAAAAAAAAAAAAAAAGTCATGCAGCATCACATTTGCATGTTCATGGTTCTCTGATGCTGGTTATGATCACATGACGTGCACATAAATAAAATATAAAAATTTTTTCAGTTTCATTTGTTCATTTTAAGATGATTTGTTTTAATGTAATATTTGTATGATGTAATTAATTGTTGGCTTTTCATTAAACTCATACGCCGTACTGCAGTTTCTTTATAAACCTTGATATAATCGTGCTTAATGCACTTTGTGTTGTTCATAACAACAAATACAATGCATTTTTTATTGCATTTTTATATTAATATGGTACAAGTATTTTGTATGGTATTTTAAATCAGTGTGATCAAAAGTAATCTAAAAGTAACACAATTTATTTAACACAAATGTTTAATAAAGTTTATATCAGGATCAGATGGAGGTGGGTGGGCAAGTAAAGGCCACAAAATCAAGATAATATTTCCAACTGAATCTGATAGATAGATGGATAGATAGATAGATAGATAGATAGATAGATAGATAGATAGATAGATAGATAGATAGATAGATAGATAGATAGATAGATAGATAGATAGATAGATTTGATTAATCGATACATTCATTTCATATTGAAGTCAATTAAACATAAACTTTTGATTTAATATTTGCGTTAGCCTAAAAACAATGCTTTAAAGTTAAAAGTGATTAAATGAGGGAAAGTAAAGGAAATGCAGCAGCGCCGTCTCGTGCTAAACACCGGTAAAGACAGCTGGTGATGTTAATAAAAAAAAACTCATTAACGCTTTCTCGGGTTTAATTTATTTAGACTTTAATAACACTGTGTTTTTAAATAATAAAAGCTTTAATATTTCGTAAAAATGTTGTCGTTGCGGAGGTTTGAAGCGGAACCTTTGTGAGCAGGAATGTTTCCGCGCGGAACGCCGCACGCGCGTGTTACAGCGAGAGGCGTCCGTCTAACCGGAGGGTCATGGCAGCCCCAGATCTCTTTAAAACTTTATTATACACGATTAACAATCTCCTGCAACAACACAAATACAAAACTGCGCTGGCGGTCGTCAAAGGCTTCAGGAATGGAGCCGTGTGAGTGCGAATAACCTTTAAACGGCGGTTTTTATGCATGTTTGGTAATGAATTAATTCACACAGTTGTTGTTATTGTAATGTTGTTTACTTGTGGCCGTGCAGCACTTTTAATCACATTTAATTTTGCGTGTTTTATTTCCGTTTCCCCGCTTGATTAGTGTCACGTTTATTAAACTTACAGCAATAGATTTGCATATTGCTAGTTTTAGATATTCGACTAAACTGAAATAATGTAACCATATACTGTTAATGTAAAGCGGGCCTCGTTTTGCTCACTTTGTTGTTGTTTTTCTTTCAGATATGGGGCTAAAATTCGTGCCCCTCATGCCCTAGTGATGACGTTTCTGTTCAGAAGTGGCAGGTGAAGTGAACTTTGAACTCTCAGAAAACTCCCAATGACACACTGATGTCAAATTAGCTCATAGCTGCTGCTGCTTTTACTTGTGGCTGATATAATAAAATGATTTATTTGTGTACACTTTTTTTTGCGTTGCATATTTTTGGTAGCCGTTAATCTCCAGTATAATCTGATCTTCTCTTCATCTGCACATCCTCAGTCTGAGAGAGAAGTTCAGGGCGATCGCTCAGGCCACGTACACTCACTCCAGGAATCTAGCCTGCTTTGTGTTCACGTATAAAGGCCTGCAGGCTCTCCAGCAGCACTTCCAGGGCAAACGGCTGCCGTCTCACTCGTTCCTGGCTGCCTGCGTCGGAGGATGGCTGGTGTTCGGAGAAAACAACAACATCAACAGCCAGGTCGGTGTTGGATTTTAACTCGAACAAAACAATCGGTGTATTTTCATGTGTTTTATGTGAATCTGGTTTTCGTTTAAAATAAGTTGTACCTGCTTTTGTCCGTGCGTCGAATAATTTTTGAGGGCACTGTAAACTATTTACGAGTTTGGGATACGTTTTTTTAAGTATTTGTTCTAAAAATAAATAAATAAAAATTTCTGTGATTTTAATCTGTATTCTCAGCATCATTACGCTGGTCTTCAGTGTCACGTGATCCTTCAGAAATCATTTTAATATGCTGATTTGCTGCTCAAGAAACATTTCAGATGATTAAAGTTGTTTTATAGTTGTTTTAAAGTTGTTTGTTAAAACTGTAATGCTCTTTATTTTTCAGGATTCTCCAATGAATAGGAAGTTCACAAGTACAGCACTTATTTGAGATTATATATATATATATATATATATATATATATATATATATATATATATTAAAAAAATATATTTACTTTCCCTTTTAAATTATCCAAAAGGCAGCGTGTCACAGTGATAATGTGTGATGATTTGATGATATCAAGGGCGTAGGTTTGATGTTGACATTGGTGGTGAAAGAGCAATAATTGCGCAATTTTGATTATGTAAACCAACAACATTACAATAGGCACTTTCATAACTAAAAAATGTCCATCGAGTCTACGGAGATTAATCAATTCTGTCCTTTAGTTACCTTTCACTTTTAACAAAGAGCGAGTTTAAGAGAGACTTAACTTTACTCTGTTCATAGTGCAGTCATGTCTCATTCATCAGCATCGGTGTGTAGATACACACACACACACACACACACACACACACACACACACGCACATGCATACAGTGGTAGCCAAAATTAAACACACACACAAGCGTTCTAATAATTTTGTCCAGCACTGTATGAATATGAATATACATAATGAATGTTTTGTTGCTATGGTGAGAACACGACTTTAGCGTGCATCTGACTGATGGGTAGATATTACTTTAAGTTCTCCGTTAATGTCAGCATGACTCATTTCAGATATTTCTACACCTCGATGATACTAAGAGATCTGCATTTACTAGAATGATCCTTATAAATGGTAAATGATGATTTCGGTCCGTTCCTCAGATAAACATGTACCTGCTGTCCAGGATCCTGTTCGCTTTGTCTCGGCTGGCCGTGGAAAAAGGCTTCGTCCCGCAGCCCAGGAAAGACCCGTTCCCGCTGTTCGCCACGCTGGTGTGGGGGATCGTGCTCTGGTTGTTCGAGCACCATCCTCACACGCTTCAGCCGTCCCTCCAGTCCTCCATGAACTACCTCTACCACGACAGCAACACGTGGCATGACATCTCAGACTTTCTCATCTATAACAAACCAAAGGCCTGATGCGGTGCCGACCGGTCTAAGCTCCTGCGTTAAACCATAGCATCTAAAGAAGAGACCGCTTTTAGTTTTTTGCTGTATTGAAGGATTTAATTACCTTCAGAATTCAGAGATGTCTAACCCTTCCGTTACAGGTTGCACTGATCGACTCCTTTGCACATTATCTTGATTACGTTCGCTCCACTTTTAATGAGATTGACTCTCATGTGTACTTACACTTATGATAACTTCATTAAACCGTAATGAAAAAGCGCTAACATTTATGTTAAATCTCTTAAAATTCATTCTAGAAAATGGATTATCTTGCATTAAGCAAATGTTTGATTTTAATGATTTTTAAACATGCTTTTTTTTTTTTGCATAATTGCAATGAGAATCATCAGCTAAAACTTAATTTTCTATTTAAATTCCCTGTTTTTCTTTGGTTTTTCGGGGGGTGAAATACGACCCGGGTGTCAGTCTCTGGTGTTTTTGCTCAATCTACAATGTACTGTACTGTACTGTAAGTTAATGGAAGTAGATGGGACAGATCTGACTACTGTTTTGTATAACAGCACTTTTTGGTGTCACATAAGTAACCTAACAAATCAAATCGAACAGACTGCATTTAATACTTAACCACAAGTAATTGTGGTTTAATTTGGATTCTCATCATAGCGTTGCTAAACCGAGTAAATACTTTTATTTCTCTGTTAAATGCAAAACTATTATTTTATAATGCAAGGGCCAATATGATCAACAGTTTAGTACTTTGAAATTTACACGTAATTTTGTGCCATTATTTTTCCGTGTTGCGTTTATGCGGATTTGTTGTTGTATCTATTAATTGATTAAATACAGAACCAGAATGTTTGGGAGTCATTAATGTTGTTTGATCATCCGTATATTCCTATATTGTGCACGTTTCGCTAGATTGTATGCAACGAGGCTAAAAAAAAGAGTGTAAAATGTACATAGAAAGTACTTTCAGGTTTGTTTTTTTAGGTGTATTAGTACACAAAAAAATCAAGAACGTTTAGTCATAACTAATTACAGTGAGCTCAAATTTATTTTAAGTGGCTGTTTTAAAAATCACAAAAATTCTAATGGGTTGGCTGAAGTCAATAGAAATATAATAATATAAATATAATAAAGCAAAGAATTAAGTGCTTGTAATTTAAGGTTAATTTTTCAAATAAAACCACAATAATGCAAACAAGTAAACAAGCACGTGAAGTACAGATTACTAGCAATGTTTTGTCGATTAATGAATTATTTCAATCCATAAGGCCGTCCTTTCTGACCGCTGCTCTGTCACTGATTCTCTCTTGACATCTAGACTCTTTTGTCTTCTTTCTGAAGCGTCGGACTCTTTTGGTGTGGTTTTAGTTCAGCAGCCTCATCCGTCAAAAGTAAGAGTGCTTTTGTGCACCGCAGAGCTGTTTATGTAGCGTTTAAGGAGGCCTTTGTGAGTCACTTCAGTTTAATGGCTTTGTGAAGAGGGTGTGTTTATATCGGGAAGGGCCTCAAACTCGTAACGGTCACTGGATTAATAACCTAGATTATTTCCTTGTACTGGGCCTTCTGGAAATGCTTGTAAAGGTTATTCAGCGTCCACAATCAGAGCAATCTGTTCTGCAAGAAGACTGAATCACTTAACTTATTGCGTGAAGGATAAAAAAAACTGGCAGCTGAAATCACACCACACCTGTTTTTTTGGTTTTGACGTTACAGATACGGCCCCGAAAACATCTTCAGGCCACATAATTATTAATTTCTTTACGAAACGCCGTCAATCGCCGATACCTTCGTTACCGCTAATGTTTTTCCTGTTACGTGCAGATGTCGTCACGTGTAAAATACAGTATTGTGTAATCCTGCTAGCGGATAAGTGTCATAATTAGATCTATTTGGAAAATACGGAGAGCGCAGGAGTGACCTGGGTGTCTCCTAACGTGAAACTCGGACCGGGCCTGACTGCGCCGCGCCTCCTGCGCGCTGATCTCTCACATCTGTCATGATTTATCTGATGTTCTCTCTCAGTGAGGGCGTGAGATCCCAAGCCTTTCCGTGACTGAACGTCATGATGGCGTGATGCGTGTTTCTAGACTATTCAGTTAACGTTAAATGCGGCTTAATCACGCGCTTAGAGAACAGGGAAAATATCAGTAGTATTATTAGTCATCTGTGAGGGTGAATCGCACGAAACTGTGTTCGTTCAGAGCGTTTAGTCACATGGCTTGGAGAAAATGCAATGCTTTACGCAAAAACAAATATTTACGTGCGATCTGGATTAATCTGATTCCAAAAATGCATTCACTGATTATTTGCATTGTATTACATTCCTAAACGTTCCTAATTAAATTGCAGTTACTTATCCATGTAGCTCCAATAGTTACCGTTTTTGTTGTTTTACTGTAAATTTACTGGCAGAAAAAACAGTAAAACTAATATTAATTTTATTTTCACCCTAATTAAAGATTAAACAGCTGCTGTTAAAACTCACGGCCACACACTCTTCAATATCATAGAGAAAGCATCGTGTTGTTTAAAGTCCTCTTAACCGGTCCTTTTATTCTTGCACAGAGGGTCAAAAGTTGTGCATCATCTGTCCTGATCTCTGTGCATTACTTATTCTGCACACACACACACACACACACACACAGCACTCATGAATGTGCGACTGCATGATTGTCACAGGTGTTGCTGCTACTGATTGTAATATCTGGCATGTACACTGACTTCACGTGAATGCGGTCCGGTGACTTTAGCAGGAAGGGTGAGGCAGATGGATTCTGTATAAAAACCCAGTAAACTGTGCATCTGAATCAAACATCAAACCGCAACGCAGCTGCATCATGGACGGTAAGCTTCATGTTTTAATTATTGCCATTTTATTAGCAAGGCCTTTTAAAAGGAAACATCTTATTAGAGTTATGTTACGGACTTATTGCATAAAAATAATTTTTTTTTTTTTATAAATTTAAGATTATTTCACTATGCTTTTAAGAAAACTATAATAGTTAATCATAAATCATATTTTTAGTTGTGCAATTAAGTTGATTATAGCTTTTCCGATCATTTAAAAAAGTGCTTATTAAAGTAGTGCTTCTATTAAAATATATATTTAATTTTAATACTATTTTATAAAACAAGCTCAAATTCTGCTCTCTATAATTAGTCGTTTGCAACTTCAAATGAATGCTTTCCCTGAGAATAGTATCACATTTGCTCATTTCTGCGCAGAGTTCAAGGTTCGAAGCGTCGACCTGCAACAGAAGCAAAACCAGACGCGTCACAAGACCGAGGCTCTGAGCTCCAGCACTCTGGTCCTGAGGAGAGGACAGGTCTTCACGGTGACCATCAGCTATGAGGGACGACCGCTCGATCCACTGAAGGACAAACTGATCTTCCGTATTGCTCTAGGTGTGTGTGTGTGTGTGTGTGTGTGTGTGTGTGTGTGTGTGTGTGAGAGTGTGGGGGTGGATGTGTGAATTAAAAATGCAATCTCATCTCACATCACCCTCCCGCTATTATGACGAAATGCATCAGTGATCATTAGTTTGTCAGATCCAGAGTGACTACATTGTAACCGAAGTAATTATACACTAAAACTAATTCCAAAGCAGAGACAAAAGAGTGATCCAACATACAGGCATTAATGTACATTAGCTGCATTCTTCATAACAATAGTCGTTTTGAAGGCTTTAGTTAGTATCACAAAAAATCTTACTAATAATAACAACTAACTATCCGATTGTCAGAACAGTCATCTGAAAGAGCTCTCCTCTCTGGTCCCCTCAGGTCCGATCGCTGTGGACGTCCCGGTCTCTGTGTCCGGACAGCCGTCTCTGACTCAGTGGACCGCGGTCCTGGAGAGGAGCGTCCTGAACCCAGCTGGACCCCGCGCTCTTTCGGTCTCACTGTCCAGTCCTGCGTCTGCTGCCGTCGGCGTCTACACGCTGCAGATGAGAGTCGAGTCTCGCTTGAATGTGAAAACGCACTCGCTCGGCCAGTTCACGCTCCTCTGCAACCCCTGGTGCCAAGGTGAGCGCCGTCTGTGTTTCTGCTTCTGATCTGGAGACGTTGATTGAGAAACCATTCGTGTTTGTAGGACTAGATTTCCTGAACTAAAAGCCTCATTCCAAGCTAATATATAGACATTGACAAGTAGCTTTGATATGGATAACCTTAGATCCTCCTGTTAACCCTAATGGCATAGGAATCTCAGGAAGTACCTCCCAGATAGGTCTTTCAAGGTGTCTTGGAGGGGTGAGGCATCCAAGTCATGACGTCTAGATACCGGGGTGCCTCAGGGCTCAGTTCTCGGACCGCTTCTCTTCTCTGTCTAGATGTGTTTCAGAAACTTGGCTTTTCATATCACTTCCATGCTGATGAAACTCAACTCACTCAACCTCTCGAAAACAATGATATATGTTTTATTTGACAAGATTCTGTGATGAATATAAGATTCAAAAGAACAGTGTTTATTTGAAATGCAAATCTTTTGTACTTTCTGCCTTCATTTATATTAATCACACACAGACTACTAAAGAAATTGTTGTGTTTTTCTGCAGCTGATTCTGTGTTTCTGCAGTCGGAGGATCTGAGGACTGAATATGTCAAGAGTGATATTGGTCTGCTGTTTAAAGGCAGTCCTGGTAACATGGTCTCCAGACCCTGGTCGTTTGATCAGGTGAGATGTTTGAGATGTTCAGGTGAGCGCTCAGCGCTGAAAAACAGCTTCATATTAACTCCTGACATGCATAAATGTGTTTTCAGTATGAAAAAGGGATACTGGACATCTGCATGAAATTGCTGCAGCTGAGTCCTCAATATCAAGCAGATATGAGAAAAGATCTGCAGAACCGCAGCGATCCGGTTTATATCGGCCGTGTGATCTCAGCGATGGTGAACTCTAACGATGATAAAGGGGTGCTGATGGGAAACTGGTCAGGTGACTACAGCGGTGGGGTCAATCCTTCAAAGTGGTCCGGCAGCGCAGATATTCTCAGGAAGTGGGCAGAAATACAATTCGAGCCTGTGAAATACGGACAGTGCTGGGTGTTTGCTGCTGTCATGTGTACAGGTGAGACAAATAGTTCAAAGACACAAAAACGTCTAACAGCTCCACATTGATAATAATCAGAAATGTTTCTTGAGCAGCAAACCAGCATATTGTAATGATTTCTGAAGACTAGATAAATGACGCTGAAATTCATCTTTGATTACAGAAATAAATTGTATTTTACAATATGTGTACAAAGAAAATGGTTATTTAATGTCTAACGATATATTACTAAGTTTATTGTATTTTTAGATTAAATCAATGCAGCATTAGAGACTTTTTGAATGATATTTTACTCAAATATTGCATCAAATAATCAGATGAAAGAGCAGATTATACTTGTTTGTGTGATAGTGATGAGAGTCCTCGGCGTACCGACTCGAGTCGTCACCAACTTCAACTCGGCTCACGACACAAACTCAAACCTGGTGATTGAGGAGTATTACACTGAGATGGGGGAAAAACTGTCCATCGGCAGAGACAGCATCTGGTGAGTTAGGATAAAAAGTGCTAAAACATTACGTCGCTGTTCCAAAGTTAAATGAAGATCAAACAATCAAAAAGAGATTGTACAGTGCTTGTTGTATCCTTATAATAATGGATACAGGTTAAAAAAGAGCTTTGAATCTAAATAAAACATGCACTATAGTCCAGTATTTCATCGTGCGGCAGACTCGTATTCATCCAATCACAGAGCACTGGATAGCTGGCCAATCAGAGCACACCTTGCTTTTTTGGAGCAAATTTTGTACAAATCTTTCAGGAGGTGGGGCTTAGAGGGGAAACAGAAATGCACAGTATGTGGAAAATAATGTGTTTTTTAAAGCGCATAAACAAATAACACCAAATACACAAAGCATTGTATCAAACCCAAATCAAACGCACCTGAACAAGCTAATCTAGGTCTTCAGGATTACTAAAGTTACAGGCAGTAGGTGAGGGATTTTAATTCAACTGTACATCGACACCAACGTTGAACTACAAAACTACAAAGTGGTGGATGCGTGCGACCGGCAGTGGAGTAGAGAGGTTTACAAAAAGGGTTTGAGTTAATAATAATCAACATTTATTGTCGTTATTTCATCTGTAACAGCAGTGTGAACTTTTAGAAACATCCGTTTGGCAATTAACATTTAAACGTACCATTATATAGAAAATATCAGCAGTTCTCCACATTAAAAAGACCCCCGACAGGAAGATCAACGAGCTACTTATTCTCTCTCCAACCTGGTAGGATGTTAAATGAAATTAAGTCTGTACCCAGCCTTGAAAACGACGGGAAATGAGGATGATAGACACAGCTGAACTTAATGATATAATCAAACATCAGGGAAAACTAGGCCACGGTGCACATGAGGGAGGGGGACAACAAAATTTCATGAGACCTAAAAAAAGAATAAAACACGAGCATGATAGCTCAATTTAATGCTTGCTTGCATTTTAATCTAATTTCAGGAACTTTCATGTGTGGGTGGAGAGTTGGATGAAGAGGCCTGATCTGGGTCGAGGTTATGACGGATGGCAGGTTCTCGACCCCACGCCACAAGAGAGGAGCGGAGGTCCGTCTTTACACTGACTTTCACAAAGCTAATGTGTATGAAAAACATGCTGAAAAGACCAGTTTGATGTGGACTGGTTTGCTCTGGTCTGGTGGGCTAGTGCTAGTCCTGTGTTTTAGCTGGGATTTTAATGATAATGAAGCTTAAACCTCCACGTTCTGGTCACAGGAATGTTCCGCTGTGGTCCTGCTGCGGTTAAAGCCATTTATGAAGAGAGGTGGATGCGCAGTACGATGTGCCGTTCGTTTACGCCGAAGTGAACGCGGATGTGCACAGGATGATCGTCAGAGATAGAAAGATCCTCTCAACCAGGGTCGATAAACGCAGCGTTGGAGCTCTGATCTCCACCAAACGTCCAGGATCCATGAGCATGCTGGACATCACGTCTGAATACAAAACTGAGCAGGGTAAGAGGAATAAGGATAAAAAAGAGACAAAAACATGCTGTTAGTATACTGCTTTCATACAAAAATCTCCTTCTTTTTCATTTAGATGAATTCATATCTCGTGCACCAAGCGCTCCTGGTAAGTGCTTAAAGCTGTTCAGTAAATAAAAAAAAAAGGAAATGGCAATTAACACAAAAAACTAAACATTAAAATTTGTAAATTTACTACTGAAATGTATTGAAATGTATTTTCTTTTAAAAACATACTCCAGTAATCTTTGTTTTGCTTATATATATATATATTTTTTTTTACATACATTATTTGTTACATGTTAAGTAAACATTTATAAAAAAAAAAAAATCATTACAAAAACACACGACACTTTTAAATGAACCCAATGCTAGCTAAATGAATTTGATGAATATTTTTATGTAAATATGTTTATGACTAAAACATTTTTAATTAATCTAAAGGTGCAGCAAGATACAGTCTTGATTCTCGAGCTGGAGCTGCTGCGGAAAGAGAGGGTAAATCCTAGCATTTGTTTGTTTTTCCTTAACATTGCTCTTTGTTTGTTTGAGTAAAATACGACTAAATGCATCGATCTATCGTGTCTTTCCGTGAAGCCTCTAAGGGCCTCGCAGTCTCTCTCCAGCTTCTGAGAGCCCCTGTAGTCGGAGAAAACATTTCGTTCAACATCGTAATCACTAACAACGGAGCCGCTCCGAAACAGCTGAAAAAACACGTGAACGCTCAGAACAAGGAGTACAACCGCAATCCTACGGGAACCTTCTGGGAGGCTCACGATGACGTGAAGATCGGCCCGAATGAAAGTAAGAGTCGCTTGAGCAGTACCTTTTCAAAAGGTACTTGTTTGGGTCCAGTTTAGTTCTAGCAGTGTACATATTTGAACCTAATAGGTACAAAAGCATCCCTTTTCAAAAAGCAAAATGACTTTTGTGCCTTTTATTTCTGTGAAATATTTCTCATGCAATGCATACTGATCATTTAATAATAGGCAGAGTAGTACCAGAGGTCACGTGACCGATTGCTTTTTCTTGCGCTCCTCCAGCTGTGAGTATAAAGCACGAGATCTCCTTCAAGGAGTACATGCTGAAGGAGGCTGGGGAGGATTCTCTGGTTAACCTGGCTGTGGTTATCGAGGACGTGAAGTCTGAGGAGAGAGTGCTGGCTTCTGAAGAGTTCAACATCCGCAGCCCTTCCCTCGACATACAGGTATATGACGTTTATACGATCTTAAATAGACACATGACCTCCTCACAGGAATAACCCATTTTAGATGTTGCTGCCGTTATTAAAATTGTTATTTTAAATGCAATCATAGAGGATATGCGCATTCTAATTTATAATGCATAAATAAATAAAAATACATAATGCATATAAAGCCTTTTTATAATGCATAGTATTGTTATTGCATCAGTTATGCCTTGTAATCATTGTTTGAGCTCATGAATCATTATTTCAGATGTAAGACGTTGGGGTTTTAGCTTTGGTTGTAATTATTTACGGAAATATATAATGCGTTTTAGCATACATTCTGAATACCTTTTACAAAGAATTGCTTTTTTGAATAATTATAACGCGTATTTTCTTCCAGATTCAGAATGAGTTATCAGTCGTCATCAACAAGCCTCAAGCGGCCGCGGTGACCTTCACGAACCCGTTCAATGTCGCGGTGAGAGGAGATCTGACCGCGTCCGGATCAGGACTCTTGGAAGAGAAGACTCAAATGAGGTGCGGAAAGAGCGTTCTTAAAGATCTTTTCTGATCATCATTGAGATGAATTAGATGAACCCCTCTCTGCTGTCGCTCAGCCCCGCCCCCAAACGCACACCATTGGTTGAAACAGTGTAACTCGAATAAACGGATTAATGCATATAAATATCATAGCTAGAGTATCAGTACACACTTACTAGTGCACTTCTGTAATCATATGCATATCACAGAAACTGTATGTTAATCCTGCACCATTACACACACTTTAAACCTAAACATGAGCAGCTGTAATAGTGACGCTTGCCTGTTTTATTTCTAAGTCCTGTGTCTTATATTTTCAGGCTTACGATCCAGCCTCGGGAAACCATAAAGAAGTCTATCAGTTTCACTCCCAGGATGGCCGGAGCTAAGATGCTTTCTGCTAGCTTAGTGTTGGAGAATCCTCCCACCGTCCTGCACGGATTCAAAACAATCAATGTTCAAGCATCTTAAGAGTAAAACGTGAGCGTGCATCCTCGTGAAGTGCTACACTAGGGTCGAAACGCATTTAGAAATGATCGCTTTTTAATTTTAATGTCATTATAAAAAATAATTTCGCTCTTAATTGTGTATTCGCTTTTTTTTTTAGCCACGAGCCTGAAAATAAAGTATATTTCTTAACATTTCCGTGCATTCTTCTCGCTTGTGATCAGTTCGCATGCATTTTCCAGCAGAGGGCAGGCTAGTTAAGACAGTCACTGCAAATATTTCTAATACTGACATGCTGAAAGGTACTCAACACATTGCTAGGATTTTAGAAAAAGGGAAAGACACAGACTTGGCAACACTGGCAGTAAATTACTGTCACCATGAAAAACATGAAATGTTTTTGCTGAAACAAATGAGCAAGAGAATACATTTATTTTCCGTTTTAATTAATTTTGTCTCACCCCACTGTGAGTGTATGTGTATATATATATATATATATATTTTTAATCAAATTATTTAAAATATAGCTTATATATATTATCAATAATCAAAATTGCCATGAGAATGCAGCTCAACCTTTTATTTCATAGTTGACTGAATGTTTCTGCTGTTTATTGTGATTTATTGCAAAAATTATATTATGCGATTAATTTCAGAATCAGATTGGACAACAGAATTTATTTGTAAATATACACTAATAAATATATACTCTATATACTCTTGTTTTGATTTCAGTCTCAAAATGCTTAATGACCTATTTGTTATAACACAATAATAATAATAACAACAATAATAATGATGATGATAAAAATGAATCATAATCTTTTCTCCTCTAGTAACTCTATATAAAATAACAATTAGTATCTCAGATGTTGACTACGTTAAGTTACACACTTCATAAAAATCAGCAAAAGATTCAAACTTACTGAACTTCCCTCCCAGACAGGATTTTGTCTGATTTCGTTCCGAATCAGTTCATGCACAATCACTAAATAACGAGGCGACTCTTTTGAGACACACCCCATCACTCCAGACTCACACACTTCCAGAGACGTGATTGTCCACTTCTAAATACGAGCTAATGTTCTCATAAAGTCCCACCGGGTGTATAATCCACAGCATGTCGCTCATCGGTTTCCGCCTGAGAGTCTGCGCTCCGGAGCGCACTAATTGCCGCGGGGCCGCGGCGGAGGAACACACGGAGGAAGCGCGTGTGTGACGCGGACTGAGTTCTCGGAGAGCACGCGCAGTGACATCTGAACAGGACCGTACGGGTCTGTGACGTCACACACGTGTTTTCGTATTTGCTTTCGGTAACGTACAGTAACGGATTTCAAATGTCCCGCTCTGCACCCAAATTTATGAGCCCGTTAATCACGACTTCAAGCTTTGCGTTACCTTAACGTTAGCTATTTCCGTGTGGCGGTATACTTTCACGACATCGTTTCAGACACATAACATTGTAACAGTGTGTGTACTATTTATTATTATATTCTTATTAAATGTATTGCCACTTTATGTTATCCTAAAGGTTTTGGTTTAAAGGTTACGAAGGCAAACTAATTTCTTCGTGTGTGTGGATTGTTGTTTTTTTTTTCATGTATTTGTCTACGCATGCGCATATCGACTGCAGCTGTTTCCCTTCTAGCCGTTAACTAGATGCACAAAACCTCACAAAACTAGCTAGATTGCTTGTACGAAAACTTCCCAGAAGCCAGTGGGATATTACCGTAGTTGTTACTGTTATTCTGAACATCAAATCCCTTTCCCATCAAACGTATTCTAACTAGTTTGTTAAAAAAAATATGTCAGGTTAGCACCAGGTAGCTAATTAGCTAGCCTGTTAGCATCAGCTAACAAAATGTTTGAAATAGGCTATTATAATCTTGTAATTCATAATTACTGATTGTATTTGTTTACGTTTTATGCTAAAATGGGCCTGTACTCTCATTTTGCTGTAAACGTTTAAAAGCAAATTAGAGACTGGAGAATTTTACCCCACCCATAACAAAAAGTACATTTCGTTTTTGTTAAAAATCGAATAACCTGAAAACTCTGGATATTTTACTTGGTTTGTAATTCATGCCATTGCCACTAAGAGTATGATAACTATTTCGGATACATTTAAATGTTGTTTCACAGGAAAAAAAAAAAAAAAAGACAATCCTTAAGGGGTGCGCTTTCCCCCATTCTACCCTTATGTATTCATTATATAAATATGCTAACAGTATGTATGTATGTGTGTATGTATGTAACAATAAAATTCACAGCACCTTCATACAAGCAATAGCCTACATACAGTAAAGAGCAATATATATATATATATATATATATATATATATATATATATATATATATATATATATATATATATATATATATATATATATTTATTTATTTATTTATTTATATATTTTTTTTTTCATGTGTCCCAGGCCAGTTTATTGCAGCCATGATTCATATAAAAACACTGAAATGCAAACAAGCGTTTATTTGAGCAGCATATACATTGCTTTACTGGTCTTTGCTTGCATTTCAGTGAGCCAGACTGCAGTATTTTATATCTCACAGACAGTCCAAGCATATCCAGCAGATTCATAAATATTAAACATAGCTGAAAGGCTGAAGGAAATGGAATAACTTGTGCTAAAATAGTTGAAGCGGCCTCACAAATGTTAATGTGTCCGGTTCTCAAACCGACTCGCAGACATCAGGATCAGGTCTGAGCCCGAGGGATGACTGAACGTGTCACGCGCTTTGCCTTTTCTGAATCAGAGAACATTTAACATGTAAATGAAGTGTATGATCGCTGTTTGCTGGTGTATTGTAAAAAAAAAAAAAAATGCTCCAAATGGGATGACACTGCATTCAAAGGTCGGGCACAATCTTGTTTCACTCTCAAAATAAAATAATTAAAAAAAAAACAAAACATTAATTATTTTGCACTCTCAATACTATAACGCACAGTAGATTTCTGACTACAAGGTTTACACAAGCTATCAGTTGCCTTAAAGGTCACTAGAAAATTGCATGCTGTCTCTCTGAACGTTTCAATCAGCGATGTTTGCTTTTAAGAGCAGTGTTTTATCGCAGATATAGTCTGGAGGATTTAAATGTCTCTCTTGCGGTGAAGGGCAAGGCCAGCACTTTAGCAGCCGCCGACCTTGAAGGTGCCATTAAATGCGTTCATATCTTTTTTTACGCAGTAATCGGTTTAAAACATGACTCAGAGATTAAATAGAGAATATAGATTTTTATGTTCTTTTGACTGGATCTTGACTGGCTTTCATGCTATAGCGTGACCTGAGGCTTGCGACGTTGGCTGTTTTGAGACTTTATTTTGGCCTCAGCTTTTAAATCGATCAATAAGTTGAATTTAACGGTAATGAAAAGGTCCAGGCACATGCTGCTGCTCATGCTATAGGCCAAGAAAGCAAAAACCTTGAAACTAAAAGAACAGGACCGATTCAACAAACAACTGTTCAGATGCTCACACGATTTATTCAAAGAAGCCGTTGCTATTTTTGGATGGCTACTGTGTGAAGTTTAAAAATTAAAAAAAATAATAAAAATTAAATGCAAGAATTTTTGAGGGACATGAGCTGAAAAAAAATAAGCTCACATCTTAATGACAGATTAAATAAAATATCCTCAAAAACTACCAAAAAAATCAATAATACAGATAATGTCACGGTGTGGTTAGGGAAGGAGAATATAACGCTCTTTAACAAAAGAGAAACCACTAATACTACAGGCAGTCAGGACAAATATAACCACACATAATAAAGACACATGCGCAAACTGGATCTTATATACACAAAGCAAATGACATGATTAACAAGACACACCTGAACATAATGAGACCATTACCAGAAAGTAGGGAACAGAGAGCACATGGGACAAGAAAACAAAACAAGAGTCCTACTATGTGACAGATAATATACAGCTTCTTTAAACCTATAACAGCATTCTTCACTGTGATCCAGTGCTCTCTACACATAAAGTTCAATAAAAAGGTTTGAAAATATATTAGAAAGGAATATAAAATATATGTTAAATATATCGTTTTAATAATATCGTTTTTTAGTTTGCTTTTCTAAACTAATTTATATTATTTGGTCATCATGTTTATGTGTGTTATTGAGAAGAAACTGCAGCATATCCAGCATGCACCCATATACCTGGAAAAAGTTGATTCTGAGGAGGATCACGGCATTACTGTAGTAAAACCGTGGTTTACTTCGTTTATACGTGTGAAGATGAAGAGCTAGATTAAAAAAAAAAAACATCTTATATGTGACGAGGATGCTAGCCCAAGAAGACATTTTTACCGTTGCAAAAATAAAATATCAAATATCAAATATCAAAAACGAGAGTTTTGTCATAAGCTCTGTTTAATAAGTTTCATTGGCTAAATGTTTGAAGATAGAAAATAGATAGACGGACGCAAAGGGTGATTAACAGCATTGATTTATTGAAGTGAAAAAACACCAAAAAAGGGCACTTTGGGGTGTAAAGAAAAAAAGGACATGATCTTTTTTAGTATAAATCCTCAATAAATAAATGTTACAAAAAGTGAACTGCATACTCTTTTTTTCTGCATCACTGCGCACCATGCAACTCTGAGGTTTGTGTATCAAGATCAGTGTTACAGTCTTCACTTATTGTCTCAGAGTCTGATCTTGCTCACAAACACACACTAAACGCATGCCTTATCTCTGGCTGCCGTGTTCGAGAGCTGCAGCAGATGGGATTTCATTACACTGTTTCACGTTGAGCGATGGCATCTCTAGAGCGTGTGTGTGTGTGTGTGTGTGTGTGTGTGTGTGTCTGTTCAGAAGTGCCAGCTGTGAGATGCCAAGACCCCGGACGCTCACCGCTCACAAACGAGCAGCAAAAACAGATGCACATACGACAGAACCAGAGAGTGAGGTGAAGCCCGAGACGCTCGCTCCTGTTCTCCGCTTGAGGCTGAACTTTCTAATCTAACGAATCCTTTTTATCTGAAAACGAATGCACGAGAAAGCGTAAAAATACATAACATGATAAAACACACAGTTAATGCAAACACAGGTTTTTCATTTAATGCCAAAGTAAGATAAATTAAAACAAGCGCATGAATAATATTTAGAAGATATAATTATGGTGCATAAATTCCATAAACTAGTGCAATAACTGAACGTTATTTACTCATCTCAATTATGATGCAATGTTGATTATTCACACAGCCCTATTAAAGTTACAGTTTATAAAGTTTAAGAAAGAAGGTCTCTCTAGCTGTGCCTAGTTCCACTTTATTGGCGGATGAGCTCATGACTCATCTGGTTATTTCTAAATTTCAGCGTACGCGACAGTCAGAAAAGTTTAAGCAAGAAATGAAAGTTGCCTAAAGCTTTCCAGGGTATCTGCAAGAGACGTCAATGCTGATTCAGGGAAGGGGAAGGTGCTAAAGGAAGGTTGATTTGTAGCTAAATGATGTTGTGATGTCATCGTGTCAATTGTGTGCAAAATTGTGCCAAAACATAGGCTGTACATTTTATATAAATGTTCATAACAATATAAATGCGAAAAATAATATTATGGTAACACTTTGTTTTATGGTTACACCGAACGGTGCACAATCAACAAATTAATTTTCTGTATTGATTGTTTTTTTTTTTACCTGTAATTTTAATCAAACAATATATTTTTGGGGTAGCAGAAAAAAACTAGCACCTTTTCTATTTTTCGACGTATTTTTCTTTTTTTTCTTTTCATTTTGTTTAAACTTTCTCTTAACAGGCCATTTTATACATGCGCAGAGGATCAAAAGCTATGCACATTGCCCCAATCTCAAAATGTGAATTAATTCTGTGCTACTGAACCCACCTGTTGCAACACACACACACACACACACACACACACACAGAGCACCGATGCAAGCGCGATTGAGTAATCGGCTTGGGGTGCAGGTACTCATCACAGCACTTGTCATTTATTGACTTCTTGTGAATGGGGTCTGGTAACTTCAGTGGAAAGGGGTGAGGCTGATGGATGCTGTATAAAAGCTCAATAAACTGCAAGTCTGAATATAACAGCAAACCACATCACAGTCGCATATCATGGATGGTGAGCTTCATGTTTTTATTATTATCATTTTTACTGGTATATTAGCAACGCATTTCGTTAACCCTTTTACAAAAAAACTGTACTATATGACTATAGTGGCTTTATGAAGAACTAATTGCGATAATCTTTACTACTACATGTAATCATATTATTTTGCTTTGCTTCAATTTTAACGCTGCAATTTAACCACGTAAGAAAAATATAGCTGAACAATTATGCATATTATCTATAAAAATAGTGAGAAATAATATAACATTTGCTCATTTCTGCGCAGAGTTCAAGGTTCGAAGCGTCGACCTGCAACAGAAGCAAAACCAGACGCGTCACAAGACCGAGGCTCTGAGCTCCAGCACTCTGGTCCTGAGGAGAGGACAGGTCTTCACGGTGACCATCAGCTATGAGGGACGACCGCTCGATCCACTGAAGGACAAACTGATCTTCCGTATTGCTCTAGGTGCGTTTGCATCCATCATTCCATAACCTTGTTTTCGTGCTCTGTCCTGACATCCTCTCCTCTCTGGTCCCCTCAGGTCCGATCGCTGTGGACGTCCCGGTCTCTGTGTCCGGACAGCCGTCTCTGACTCAGTGGACCGCGGTCCTGGAGAGGAGCGTCCTGAACCCAGCTGGACCCCGCGCTCTTTCGGTCTCACTGTCCAGTCCTGCGTCTGCTGCCGTCGGCGTCTACACGCTGCAGATGAGAGTCGAGTCTCGCTTGAATGTGAAAACGCACTTTCGGCCAGTTCACGCTCCTCTGCAACCCCTGGTGCCAAGGTGAGCGCCGTCTGTGTTTCTGCTTCTGATCTGGAGACGTTGATTGAGAAACCATTCGTGTTTGTAGGACTAGATTTCCTGACCTAAAAGCCTCATTCCAAGCTAATATATAGACATTGACAAGTACCTTTGATATGGATAACCCCTAGATCCTCCTGTTAACCCTAATGGCATAGGAATCTCAGGAAGTACCTCCCAGATAGGTCTTTCAAGGTGTCTTGGAGGGGTGAGGCATCCAAGTCATGACGTCTAGATACCGGGGTGCCTCAGGGCTCAGTTCTCGGACCGCTTCTCTTCTCTGTCTAGATGTGTTTCAGAAACTTGGCTTTTCATATCACTTCCATGCTGATGAAACTCAACTCACTCAACCTCTCGAAAACAATGATATACGTTTTATTTGACAAGATTCTGTGATGAATATAAGATTCAAAAGAACAGTGTTTATTTGAAATGCAAATCTTTTGTACTTTCTGCCTTCATTTATATTAATCACACACAGACTACTAAAGAAATTGTTGTGTTTTTCTGCAGCTGATTCTGTGTTTCTGCAGTCGGAGGATCTGAGGACTGAATATGTCAAGAGTGATATCGGTCTGCTGTTTAAAGGCAGTCCTGGTAACATGGTCTCCAGACCCTGGTCGTTTGATCAGGTGAGATGTTTGAGATGTTCAGGTGAGCGCTCAGCGCTGAAAAACAGCTTCATATTAACTCCTGACATGCATAAATGTGTTTTCAGTATGAAAAAGGGATACTGGACATCTGCATGAAATTGCTGCAGCTGAGTCCTCAATATCAAGCAGATATGAGAAAAGATCTGCAGAACCGCAGCGATCCGGTTTATATCGGCCGTGTGATCTCAGCGATGGTGAGGATCTGCTCTCTCTCTCTCTCTCTCTGTCTCTCTCTCTCTCTCTCTCTCTCTCTCTCTCTCTCTGTCTCTCTCTCTCTGTCTCTCTCTCTCTCTGTCTCTCTCTCTCTCTCTCTCTCTCTCTCTCTCTCTCTCTCTCTCTCTCTGTCTCTCTGTCTCTCTCTCTCTCTCTCTCTCTCTCTGTCTCTCTCTCTCTCTCTCTCTCTCTCTCTCTCTCTCTCTGTCTCTCTCTCTCTCTGTCTCTCTCTCTCTCTGTCTCTCTCTCTCTCTCTGTCTCTCTCTGTCTCTCTCTCTCTCTGTCTCTCTCTCTGTCTCTCTCTCTTCTCTCTCTCTCTCTCTCTCTCTCTGTCTCTCTCTCTCTCTCTCTCTCTCTCTCTCTCTCTCTCTCTCTCTCTGTCTCTCTCTGCTGTCTCTCTCTGTGTCTCTCTCTCTCTCTCTCTCTCTCTCTCTGTCTCTCTCTGTCTCTCTCTCTCTCTCTCTCTCTCTGTCTCTCTCTGTCTCTCTCTCTCTCTCTCTCTCTCTCTCTCTCTCTCTGTCTGAGATCTTCTCTCTCTCTCTGTCTCTCTCTCTCTCTCTCTCTCTCTCTCTCTCTCTCATAAATCTGTTCTCTCTCTGTCTCTCTCTCTCTCTCTCTCTCTCTCTCTCTCTCTCTCTCTCTCTCTCTCTCTCTCTCTCTCTCTCTGTCTCTCTCTCTCTCTCTCTCTCTCTCTCTCTCTCCATGTATTAATATAGTCTCTCTGTCTTTCTAATCAGGTGAACTCTAACGATGATAAAGGGGTGTTGATGGGAAACTGGTCAGGTGACTACAGCGGTGGGGTCAATCCTTCAAAGTGGTCCGGCAGCGCAGATATTCTCAGGAAGTGGGCAGAAACACAATTCGAGCCTGTGAAATACGGACAGTGCTGGGTGTTTGCTGCTGTCATGTGTACAGGTGAGACAAATAAATATATTTTTACAATACATTTATATACAATTTTAAGTTGTAATAATTGCTGAATTATTTATTGAACAAAAATTATTCAAATTAAAACAGCGTGTGTAAAAATATTTTTGGTTGAAGTATTAATTTCTTGGTAATTTATTAAGCAGCTTACTACTGATGATCCATATCTAATATATTTGTTTGTGTGATAGTGATGAGAGTCCTCGGCGTACCGACTCGAGTCGTCACCAACTTCAACTCGGCTCACGACACAAACTCAAACCTGGTGATTGAGGAGTATTACACTGAGATGGGGGAAAAACTGTCCATCGGCAGAGACAGCATCTGGTGAGTTAGGATAAAAAGTCCCTGTAGATATAGTGCTAAAACATTACATTACTCATCAAGGCTGCATTTATTTGATCAAGCATATAGTAAACTGCCACATAACTTGTAATATGTGAATATGAATATTATTGCTGTGATTTCAGCTTCAGTGTCACATGGTGCTTTAGAAATTATTTTAATATAACGATTTGCTTCTAAAGAAACAGTTATGATTCTTTTCAATGCTGAAAACAATTGTGCTGCCCAATATTTGTGTGGAAACCAATACATGTCACTTTTGTTTTGTTTAATACATCCTTGCGCAATAAAGTAATGTGTTTGGCCTTTTTCAGGAACTTTCATGTGTGGGTGGAGAGCTGGATGAAGAGGCCTGATCTGGGTCGAGGTTATGACGGATGGCAGGTTCTCGACCCCACGCCACAAGAGAGGAGCGGAGGTCCGTCTTTACACTGACTTTCACAAAGCTAATGCGTATGAAAAACATGCTGAAAAGACCAGTTTGATGTGGACTGGTTTGCTCTGGTCTGGTGGGCTAGTGCTAGTCCTGTGTTTTAGCTGGGATTTTAATGATAATGAAGCTTAAACCTCCACGTTCTGGTCACAGGAATGTTCCGCTGTGGTCCTGCTGCGGTTAAAGCCATTTATGAGAAGAAGGTGGATGCGCAGTACGATGTGCCGTTCGTTTACGCCGAAGTGAACGCGGATGTGCACAGGATGATCGTCAGAGATAGAAAGATCCTCTCAACCAGGGTCGATAAACGCAGCGTTGGAGCTCTGATCTCCACCAAACGTCCAGGATCCATGAGCATGCTGGACATCACGTCTGAATACAAAACTGAGCAGGGTAAGAGGAATAAGGATAAAAAAGAGACAAAAAACGTGCCGTTAGTATACTGCTTTCATACAAAAATCTCCTTCTTTTTCATTTAGATGAAATCATATCTTGCTTGTCATTCAATGCTGGTAAGTCATAATTTTTAAAGCTGAAATATGTGATCCATTTGACTAGTGCCAGTTTCAGCATTAAGACTTATGAGATTAAGATATGATTTTCTTCTAAATATTTTTTGTTATTCATCTAAGTTGAAGAAAGAAGCCTTCGTTTCAGTCGTCAGCCTGAAATCATGGGTAAGGTCTAGCATTTGTTTTTCCTTTCCTCATAAACTCTGCTCTTTGTTCGCTTGAGTAAAATAACTAAATGCAGTTATCCATCATCTCTTTTTACGCAGTTCGTCAGGGTCTTGCAGTTTCTCTCCAGCTTCTGAGAGCCCCTGTATTCGGAGAAAACATTTCTTTCAACGTCGTAATCACTAACAACGTGGCCGCTCGGAAACTGCTGAAAAAACACGTGAACGCTCAGGACAAGGAGTACAACCGCAATCCTACGGGAACCTTCTGGGAGGCTCACGATGACGTGAAGATCGGCCCGAATGAAAGTAGGAATCCTGCAAAAATGGCTTAAAATGAGTCTAAAATGTATTTATAACCACAAAATGATTCTACTTGCAATTAAAGATATCTATCTGGACCACATTATAAAAATATACATTCATTAGGAATTGCGAGGTCACGTGACCGATTGCTTTTTCTTGCGCTCCTCCAGCTGTGAGTATAAAGCACGAGATCTCCTTCAAGGAGTACATGCTGAAGGAGGCTGGGGAGGATTCTCTGGTTAACCTGGCTGTGGTTATCGAGGACGTGAAGTCTGAGGAGAGAGTGCTGGCTTCTGAAGAGTTCAACATCCCCAGCCCTTCCCTCGACATACAGGTATATGATGACCTAACACAGACTTTATGGGTTCACACAGAACCTCCTCTACCCTTCACCACCTTTATGTGAAAAACAGGATTTTTGGGGGGACAAATTTGAACCATTTTCAGATTATCTACACACTGCATGCATCACTCCAAGATCATACATGTGGTATTTATTAGAGGTTTCGATTTATAATGCATTCTAAAAATAATGCACCTTATAATGCTTCGCATGACTGTATAAATAATTGTAACTACAGTTATAAAATATTATAATAGTTACCTAGTCATTTTTACACCTTGAGAAATATTGTGCAGCAAAATGTTCAAATATCATAATGCTTTGCAATTTTGGTTTTAATTGTTTAAGTACAATGCATTACAACATTTTATAATGCATTTACGTTTCTGCATAATAAATTCACTAGTAAAAAACAACTAAAGCAATGAGTGTTTTCTTCTAGATACAAAATGAGTTCTCGGTGAACGTTAACACGCTACAAGTGGCCATGGTGACCTTCACAAACCCCTTCGGCTTTACAGTGAGAGGAAATCTGAGCGTCTCCGGATCAGGACTCTTGGAGGAGAAGGCTCAAGTGAGGTGCGTAAAGAGCGTTGTTTTAGTCTTTAAAGATCTTTTCTGATCATCATCATCATCAAATAAATCACTCATTTGCCATTGGTCGGCAAACATATAGCCCCGCCCCCAAAACACACCACTGGTTAATACAATGTGTCAGGACGGTTAAACATAATAATGTTTAGAAAGTGTCAGTGTTACAAGAGAAAGTATTTTAACAATCCAAAAGATGACACCCTGATATTTAATGCAGATTTTATTTTGCTACAATAAAGCCACATCATACATCAGTGTCTACTAGAAGTATCAGTACACACTTACTAGTCAGCATTTCTGGCGCACTTCTGTAATCATATTCATATCACAGAAACTGTATGGACCATTACACACACACTTTAAACCTAAACATGAGCAGCTGTAATAGTGACGCTTGCCTGTTTTATTTCTAAGTCCTGTGCCTTATATTTTCAGGCTTACGATCCAGCCTCGAGAAACCAAGAGGATGGCCGTTAATTTCACTACCAGGATGAGCGGTGCAAAGATGCTTTCTGCCAGCTTAGCGTTGGAGAATCCTCCCATAGTCCTGCACGGATTCAAATCAATCAATGTTCAAGCATCATCAGTGTTAGGGATCTGTTCACATGCATTCTCCAGCAGAGGGCAGACTCGTTGAGTGGTTCACAGCAAAGACTGTCGGTGACTGTCCTTTAGTGAGATGAAATATTTCACATACTGACACGCTGAAAAGGACACGCGACGTTAAACCTGTCCTGGAACCCCTCCACCCATCTATTGCTTTAGCGGTAAAACAGAATTGAACTAAAAGAAATAAAAATCCTAAATTCTTAGTCTTAATGAGATTTGGTAACGGTGATATAAACAAATATCGAACGATCTTAAGTATCCAAATGGTGTAAGTTATTATGCATTGTTTTTGTTACAAAGATTAAAAATTAAATAGGTCTTGGAGAAAAATAATAATAATAATAATAAAAAAAAAAAAAAAATAAATAAATATATATATATATATATATATATATATATATATATATATATATATATATATATATATATATATATATATATATATCCCCACCAAAGAGGAAAGGCAAGTAATAATTATCCCTTTGAATTACATTTTTCTTATGTCATGCAGTCATTGTGTAGATCTCCAGTTTGTTCAGTCCCTTCCTCGGATCATTTGCTATAAACTGAGACTTTCATCATCTGCATCTACACACCCTCCAAAAGCACGCCGCTGTGTGTGTGATGTAGTGCCGTGCTGGCAGGATTTCTTCATGACAGATCTTCCACGGAAAGCTGTGTGCAAATACCTGCGCACACACACACACACACACACACACACACACACACACACACACACACACACAGACATGCACAGACATGCACAAACAATGCATGTGACAAAAGTTCAACATGTCAGAAAAAGAAGTTATTTTGCTCAACACTGCCTACTTTCAACACGACACTGTCGTTTACCATTTCAGACGTGTGTCACAGTTATTCTGAACTTGTACTTTCAAAGGTTCGTATCGTAATTTCTAAGCATCTCACGATTTTGTCGTAATCATTGTCATAATTTAAAGTTTTGCCATCAATTCTGACACTGTAATTGAACTTCTGTTTAAACCTTTTATTCCCGTAATTAAAATGTTGTATCTCAATATTTATATTTTGTGTTATCTGTGTCATCACTGTATCTATGTGTAATTTTGGTCTTTTAATGAGGTGTGTCCACAGTTAAACCTTTAATGCATTTAAAACCCTTTTCTCTGGTGTCAATCCCAATGAATTGGGAAAATGGTTTTCAAGAATTGAAAATCGTTAATTGCTTCGTTTGACTCAGGTGTAATTGGTCCTGTGTTGAGAATGCAGGTTAAAGGGGGCATAACACACACAGTTTCACCCAATATCATACTGCAACCTTCATATCTCGCATCTAAAATAGGAAGATTAACCACGTCTTTATTTTAACGCAATACTAAATATTTCTTGTCAGTGATAGAAATGCGATTTAAGACGGTAACTTAGCGTAAGCAGGTTTAAGCATTTTTTAGTCAGAAAAAAAGCATAATAATAAGCCACAGTGAGACAATATTTAAATAAAATTATAGTAGTGAGAAGTAATATTTATTTGCAACACCTGAGAGCTGAATGCTGCATGCACAGTGTTGTCAAGGTAACGTTTGGTCCCGCCCCAAACAGAAATGCCGTACACCCTTAAAAGGACACACTTCAAGGGCTCTGCCCTTCAAAGGGAGTAGGTCATAGGGATGGGACTTCTCTTTGGACTTTGCCCAAACTCTCTGAAACTTCGACAAACCCGAAAGTAAGATGTTTGGGACGTAAATACTTGATTGTGCGTCCAAATGGTTTTTTCCGAAAAACTGTTTGAGCTGTTAATGATATAAGTCTAATTTCACTGAAAAACACAGTATGTGCGGCACAGTTCATGAACTCTATTTACAAAGAATGGGCTGATAATGAAAATAATATCTGATAATATGCGCTGATGTCCCAGTTTTTTCCCCTCTAATAGCCTACGTAAAGAGGTGGTTTTATGTCAAGTGCAGTATTTCATAATGCTCTCCTGCTTAACGAGAGTGTCACAGTCCCTCGAAACATGGGCAGAGTGAATGAGTGTTCAGGAGTGACACCCAGCACCACACCTCCTCCATCGCTTATCCGTTATGTATCTGTCATGAGCTGTTATATATTCATTCTCACCGGTGTGAGTAAGCGTGTGTAATCTCAGGCACTTTCCATGACTTACAAAAAACAACGAAGGCTTGAAACATGCAGATAATTCACAGTCCATTCAAGGCTGAGTAAAGCAGGCAACAATGATAAAGAATACTCTAAGACTGAATTGTTCTGTGTCTGTTAATGTATGTTAGCATTAATTGCTCATTTTCACACACACACACACACACACACACACACACACACACACACACACACACACACACACGGTTTATGGACTCTCTATAGGTGTAATGTTTTTATACTGTGCAAACTGTATGTGCTATTGCTCTCCACCTTACAGGAAACTACAGGCATTAGACATCAGATATTATTTTATCACTATATTATTTAGTAAATTATTACGAGTTAGGGTGACCGCCACGACACTCACTAGTGAAACGCCTCATCCAATCAGATTCAAGAACTCTTGAATAAATGAATGCACACACATACAAAACAGGGCTGGCATCAGATTAGTTTCAAACGTTTTTTAGTGTTGGTGCGGGGCCTCCAGATGTCTAGAACCGGCCCCGATACAAACATACATGCATGCATACAGACTTTAATAAATATCCATTATTAAAGCATTAGATAACACAGATGTGTGAGCCTGCATCCACCTGCCGAAACACAGCTCACATGCGCACGATTGCGTAATTGTATGAGGTGTTGCTTCTTTCGACTATAACATTTTACGTCTTCACGTGAATGCAGTCTGGCAACGTTGATGAACAGGGAGGGGCAGAAGGGATCCGTATAAAAAGCGCAATAAACAAAGAATCTGAGTCGAACAGCAAACCACAACACAGCATCATGGATGGTGAGCTTTTCATTTATTTTTTATTATTAGCCCATCGCATTTAATCTTTTCTTAAAGTAATATAGTTATTTTTACTTTACTATTTTTCTCTGCTGTAATAAAATATTAATGAAATGGAGAGCGTGGGTGCTCAAGAGCGGGAAACAAAGTGTTATAAAAATAAAACAAAGTGTACTATAGTAAAAATTTCACATTCGGGCACTTTAAAACTTAATTAAAACAGGGCTACATTTTTAAAAACACCTAATAATATACATATTTAATATTTAGCCCTCTCTTAATAAAGTTTTTTGTATATCGCTTTCTTTGTGGATTTTTTGCTTTGCGATTTAATACACTTCTTTGTTTCTATTTTTGCTTAAAAACTACTTTTTTGGAAAAAAATTAAAGCATTAAAATTTTGAAATGAAATGAAACGCAGATATTTATAATTAGGAAGCCATATTTTGACACCAAAACACCCGCAGCGGCCTCAAAAATAGTCTGACCGTTTCTAACACAGAGTTCAACCTTGGAAGCGTCGACCTGCAACAGAGGCAAAACCAGATCCGCCACAAAACCGACGGTCTGAGCTCCAGCACTCTGGTCCTGCGGAGAGGACAGGCCTTCACGGTACTAATGATCCATGAAGGGCGGCCATTCGACCCACTGAAGGAAAAACTCATCTTCCGAATTGTTCTAGGTACGTTTGTGCACGTGTGTGAGGGGGTTAAGTTCTGCCTATGGGGACCAAATGTCAGAGTAAACATTTTACAGCAATATGCGCACACTAGAAAGCACCTCTCCTCTCTCTTCACCACAGGTCCGCTGTTTGTGGAGGTCCCGGTCACCAGGCTCGCACAGCCCTCTCTGAATCAGTGGAGCGCCGCTCTAGAGAGGAGCATCCCGGACCCGACTGGACCCCATGCTCTCTGGGTGTCACTGTCCAGCCCTGCGTCTGCTTCAGTCGGCGTCTACACGCTCCAGCTGAGAATAGAGACGTGCTTTTCCGTGAGAACGCATCTGCTCGGCCAGTTCACGCTCCTGTGCAATCCCTGGTGCCAAGGTGAGTGCTGTGCGTGCGTCCAGACAAAACAGAATAACCTGAGAGCACGCAGTCACTTAAAGTGCTACGAGAGGTTCATATTTTGGTTTTGGGAGTCCCAAGCAACAGGTCAAAAAACACTCGCCCGATTCATTTTTCCAAACCCCTTTAGTGATCGTCGGATTTCATTTAGGCCAGAGTTTGTGAGCTTTTTGAAAGTGACACCTAGTGGTGAAGAATGAATTTGCTTTTTTAGTGAAAACCAGCATGAATAGATAGACAACCTGGCGGGCAATATGTTAATGTTTCACTTTGACGTCAACATGAAACGGCTTGGGACTCATTTTAAAAAAGACTTGTTCCAGTGATTCAGAGACGTACCATTTTTCAGGACCCTTTGATGAATAGGAAGTTCAAAAAAGCAGCATTTATTTGAAATCTAAATCTTTTGTAATGGCATACCCTCGCTTTTGACCAGTTTAATTCTTCCTTGCTGAATAAAAGTAGTAAAATATGAAAGTTGTGAACTGATACATTGAAAATTGTATTGTAATAGTCTGACTATACATAGACTATGAAATGCTGTCATTTTGAATGCATTTTATGAGCTGATTCAGTTTTTAAAATCACAGTAATGCATTGCCACTTATAACTTTCTGCCTTCATTTATATTAATCACACACAGACTACTAAAGAAATTGTTGTGTTTTTCTGCAGCTGATTCTGTGTTTCTGCAGTCGGAGGATCTGAGGACTGAATATGTCAAGAGTGATATCGGTCTGCTGTTTAAAGGCAGTCCTGGTAACATGGTCTCCAGACCCTGGTCGTTTGATCAGGTGAGATGTTTGAGATGTTCAGGTGAGCGCTCAGCGCTGAAAAACAGCTTCATATTAACTCCTGACATGCATAAATGTGTTTTCAGTATGAAAAAGGGATACTGGACATCTGCATGAAATTGCTGCAGCTGAGTCCTCAATATCAAGCAGATATGAGAAAAGATCTGCAGAACCGCAGCGATCCGGTTTATATCGGCCGTGTGATCTCAGCGATGGTGAGGATCTGATCTGCTCTCTCTCTCTCTCTCTCTCTCTCTCTCTCTCTCTCTCTCTCTCTCTCTCTCTCTCTCTCTCTCTCTCTCTCTCTCTCTCTCTCTCTCTGTCTCTCTCTCTCTCTCTCTCTCTCTCTCTCTCTCTCTCTCTCTCTCTCTCTCTCTCTCTCTCTCTCTCTCTCTCTCTCTCTCTCTCTCTCTCTCTCTCTCTCTCTCTCTCTCTCTCTCTCTCTCTCTCTCTCTCTCTCTCTCTCTCTCTCTCTCTCTCTCTCTCTCTCTCTCTCTCTCTCTCTCTCTCTCTCTCTCTCTCTCTGTCTCTCTCTCTCTCTCTCTCTCTCTCTGTCTCTCTCTCTCTCTCTCTCTCTCTCTCTCTCTGTCTCTCTCTCTCTCTCTCTCTCTCTCTCTCTCTCTCTCTCTCTCTCTCTCTCTCTCTCTCTCTCTCTCTCTCTCTCTCTCTCTCTCTCTCTCTCTCTCTCTCTCTCTCTCTCTCTCTCTCTCTCTCTCTGTCTCTCTCTCTCTCTCTCTCTCTCTCTCTCTCTCTCTCTCTCTCTCTCTCTCTCTCTCTCTCTCTCTCTCTCTCTCTCTCTCTCTCTCTCTCTCTCTCTCTCTCTCTCTCTCTCTGTCTCTCTTTCTCTCTCTCTCTCTCTCTCTCTCTCTCTCCATGTATTAATATAGTCTCTCTGTCTTTCTAATCAGGTGAACTCTAACGATGATAAAGGGGTGTTGATGGGAAACTGGTCAGGTGACTACAGCGGTGGGGTCAATCCTTCAAAGTGGTCCGGCAGCGCAGATATTCTCAGGAAGTGGGCAGAAACACAATTCGAGCCTGTGAAATACGGACAGTGCTGGGTGTTTGCTGCTGTCATGTGTACAGGTGAGACAAATAAATATATTTTTACAATACATTTATATACAATTTTAAGTTGTAATAATTGCTGAATTATTTATTGAACAAAAATTATTCAAATTAAAACAGCGTGTGTAAAAATATTTTTGGTTGAAGTATTCATTTCTTGGTAATTTATTAAGCAGCTTACTACTGATGATCCATATCTAATATATTTGTTTGTGTGATAGTGATGAGAGTCCTCGGCGTACCGACTCGAGTCGTCACCAACTTCAACTCGGCTCACGACACAAACTCAAACCTGGTGATTGAGGAGTATTACACTGAGATGGGGGAAAAACTGTCCATCGGCAGAGACAGCATCTGGTGAGTTAGGATAAAATCTATATTTAACCCGAAACACAATTAAAAAAAATATTATGTAATAATATGTAATAATTTAATATTCTTTAATGAATAGAAAGTTCAAAAGAACAGCTAAAAAAATCTTACTATAAATGCCTTTATTGACACTTTTGATCCGTTTTACGCAAAATAAAACAATTCTTTCTTCTGATATTTTTCATCTTTAGTACTGTAATGTTTTTCCTTATGCTTCTGCATCATTATTAGGTTACAGTATACAAATAATCACGATCTGATTGCATTAAAAACGCTTTAAGATTTTTATTCTGTCAAAATGTGAGCTAAAAGTGTTTGTCCTTTTTTCTTTTTCTTCAGGAACTTCCATATGTGGGTGGAGAGTTGGATGAAGAGGCCTGATCTGGGTCGAGGTTATGACGGATGGCAGGTTCTCGACCCCACGCCACAAGAGAGGAGCGGAGGTCCGTCAAAGCTAATACATATGGAAAAAGCAAACCGTTCATTTTCTCCAAAGCATTTTTTGAGGGGTTTGGTGATAATCATGCTCAAACGCAAATATTCTGCCGCAGAAATGTTCCGCTGTGGTCCTGCTGCGGTTAAAGCCATTTATGAGAAGAAGGTGGATGCGCAGTACGATGTGCCGTTCGTTTACGCCGAAGTGAACGCGGATGTGCACAGGATGATCGTCAGAGATAGAAAGATCCTCTCAACCAGGGTCGATAAACGCAGCGTTGGAGCTCTGATCTCCACCAAACGTCCAGGATCCATGAGCATGCTGGACATCACGTCTGAATACAAAACCGAGCAGGGTAAGAGACAGAAAAATACTAAATACTTACCGTTAAATTATGGGGGGTTTTAATGCAAAACCTCCTTCTTTCACATTCAGATGACAGCACAGTTCATGCACTGAGCGCTAACGGTAAGTCACTCTAGCTTTTCATTTTTGTAAACGGATGCATGATCCACTCTCTCAGAAAATCAGTAATAACAAGTAATATGTGTATATATACATATATATGCACACACATAAACACAACAATAGGGAGAGTGACGAGACTAAACAGACAGGAATAAAAAACCTTTGCATATATATATATGATTTTGATAATATTTACAGTATATATATATTCTCTTCCAGCTCGCGGAGGTGAAGGTGCTACAGGAAGAGTGGGTTAGTTCTAGCATTTGGTTTTCCTTTTCTTTGTTTGTTTGAGTCATATGCTTGAATGCAGAGATCAAACATTTGGTTTTGCATGTCCTCTCACGCAGCACCTCAGGGCCTCGCAGTTTCTCTCCAGCTTCTGAAAGCCCCCGTAGTTGGCGAAAACATTTCTTTTATTGTGGTAATCGCTAACAAAGTCGCTGTTCCGAAACTGCTGAGGAAACACGTGAACGCTCAGAACAAGGAGTACAACCGCAATCCCACTGGAAGCTTCTGGGAGGCTCACCATGACGTGAAGATCGGCCCGAAAGAAAGTAAGGGTCCCGCAAACTATAGCGTTTTGTTGGGATCACTTGACCAAAAGAGTAGCCTACTACTGTCTGAAATGTTCATCTTGAAATGCATGCTGCATTAAAATAGTAGGCAGCGTACATTGTGCAGTAAGCTTATATTTAATTCTTAAAACACCCATATGGACACGGTTACCTTTGATTTTGAATGCCAAAAGGTGGCGAGCTGACTCATTAGGGGTTGTTCAGTCAAATCCACGATTGCTTTTTCTTGCGCTCCTCCAGCTGTGAGTATAAAGCACGAGATCTCCTTCAAGGAGTACATGCTGAAGGAGGCTGGGGAGGATTCTCTGGTTAACCTGGCTGTGGTTATCGAGGACGTGAAGTCTGAGGAGAGAGTGCTGGCTTCTGAAGAGTTCAACATCCGCAGCCCTTCCCTCGACATACAGGTATATGATGGTCCGGTTCATGTTGCCATTTAATGAAAGAATTAGCATGACCATATCAATAGGTCAAATCAGGTCAAAGTCAAATTCTTCAATGATTTAAGAATGCAGATGAAATGACCAAATTTTCTTATTGTTTTTAAGATCTGCTTTATAAAGACGTGCATCAATCCAAAATCATAGATCCTATGTTAAAAAGATTTTAGCAACACTTTACTTTGCATCAATTATGCCTTGTAATACACCTTTTAATGCATTGCATGACTCTATTAATAACTGTAACCACTGTTATATTAAATAATAATATTTATATCTTACAATTCTTACTTTCATCAAATATTAAAATGACTCATGATATCATAACAATGTTGCCAAGTCTGTAGTATTCCCCCGGAGTTAATTTAACGCTTTTACTGAGGGATGTGTATCTGTATATTTGTAAAAATATGTATTTTACCCCACAAACATGATTTCTACCGGGAATGCCACCTAAAAAGCGATTGGGCTACTTTCGGGCTAGTTTTGAGTAGCGATTGGGCTGGTTTTTCTGAGGAAACCTGGCAACCCTGATCATGGCTTACATCAAATGTCGCATAAGCACCTTTGTAATGCATTACACGTCAAGGCACCATGTATGAATTGTTAACGTTTTTTTTCCCTTCAAGGTTCAGAATGAGTATGTGGTCGTCAACACGCAGCAAGTGGCCACAGTGACCTTCACCAACCCGTTCAGCATCGTAGTGAGCGGAGAACTGACTGTGGCCTGTTCAGGGCTTCGGGAGAAGGTTCAAACAAGGTACATGAAGTCTTTCATTTCTGAGCGATCATCAACAGCAAATGTAGTATTTCGGTGTAAAGCCCTTGGGACGCATCGTCTTGTTTTCGAGGGGTTCCTCAAGTCAATTAAACAGATAGCTCCGCCCACATTGCGCACCATTGGTTGAAAGTAGTAGCTGGAACGGCTGGGACGAATCAGAATAATGTTTAGAAAGTATCTGTGGTACTTTTCAGAAGAATTAACCTACAAATGTCTCTGTGTAATAAACTTTATTGAGTATTCAATAAAATGTTTAATTAAATGTTTAATTAAATTGATCACAGCGTGCTGAAATGAATTAATCTATTAAATTGCAATTAAATTTTAGCTGTAAAAATACCACCAAAAGATCATTTAAAGCTATTTTTGTGTTATAGCGGCCGTACATATGCAAAAAAAAAAAGTCAGATTTGAGACAACAAATTAATTACTTATTGATTGTGATCTATCTCTTTAATTAGTTTTTTTAATAAATGGAATTATGCTTTAAAAATAAACTAAAACCACCCACGGCTGATACTTTGAGTATCTTTACTTTCACTTGAGTGAAACGTTTGAGCACTCTCTGCATATTCGTCCATTTCTATCCACACCCATTTCCCACGACGTCACGTTGCCAAATCCTCATTAATCAATGCAAGTCCAACGGTGACTTTTATTCGTTTCATCTAGTTTTTTACTTCAGTGCAATAAAGCCACATTACCCATCGATGTAATTAAAAAGCGAACAATAGAAAGATTCTCCCGGGTTAACACAGACCTCATATTCGTTTAGGTTTTACAGTTTTTTAGCAGAAACTATGGTTCCCGTGTTTCGTTCACATACCTGAGGAGTGAGTCAAACAGCTGAGTTCATTCAGACGTGTGAGCGGACGGGGAGGGTGTACAGCTGTGTCTATTAAGAGCTGCGCACTTGTCCGTCAGCATTTCTGATTCACAGGTCACTTCGGTTTCTGTGTGCATGAATCTCAAGCGTTAGGCCTACAGATGAACCACTAACCCTAAACACGAGCAGTAGTAATGACGCTTGCCTGTTGTTGCTCCCTAAACGTCTTTTAGGCTCACGATCCCGCCTCGAGAAACCATGAGGAAGGCCATTTATTTCACTCCCGGGATGGCGGGTGCTAAGATGCTTTACGCTAGCCTGGTGTTGATGAATCCTCCCACCGTCCTGCACGGGTTCGAGACCATCACCGTTCAAGCGTCTTAGAGTCGAAGAGCTTTCGAATGAATTGTGAACCCTCGACGTGAAGGACTGAGCGACGCTCTTCTGATACACTGTCAGGTGTCCAACACTTTTCAACAAGTCAGTATTAGAAGTTTTCCACCAGGACGTTTGCGCTCGATGCATCTGACCGTCTTTGCTGTGAAGCAGTCTGCCCTCTTCTGGAAAAAAACCTAAAACAATTACAGTGATATTTACAGTATTACCAGAGTGCTTATGCGATTTTGGGCACTATTTTTGTTAGGTTAGTAACTTATTAAAAGGCTTACTTAAAGGGCCTCACTGTCTTTGTCTCATTGTGTAAAAAACATTAACCAGAAATAAAAAAAAAAAAATTAAATTAATTGTAAATACTCTCACATTTTTAATCTCTATGAGAAAGAGTAACACTTATGCTAGTACCACAAACCAAGACAAATGCAGAGCCAAAAAAAAAGAATTTTCTCTTAAAATAAGAAACAAATATCTGCCAAAAGGTCAAGAAAAAAACATTTTCTCATTTCCCATTATTATAAGTATTAGTATTACCACTGCTATTTATTTATTTATTTATTTTTACCCTGTTGCAAAGACAAAAACTAACCAAACTTTGATCAATTTTTTCCAGAAAAAAACAGATTGTCTAATGTTATTACGTAAATGTACATTATTTAAGAATGTTTAGATATTGTAAACCAGTAAAAAATATTATAAGCAATGAAATTTTTGTCTCTGGGGTCTGGTGCTGTGGTGTTCTCCTGCGACGGCAGACCCGATCCGTCTAAAGAAGGAATAACAGAAAAGAGTTCAGTTCTTCAGCTCTGTTGTGTTCCGGTCTCTGCAGAACTATAGAAAGCAAGTGTCTATAACAGAAAACAACAGAAACAGAATGACAGGAAGACAAGTGTGATGAACTATAATAACACAAAACGTGATGATTTTTGAGCTGAGTATCAGGAGAAAAGTAGATGTTTCCTAAAACACAGACATATAGAGGTAAATTCAAACCATAACTGGTTTCTAAAAATGTTCTAAAGAGCAGATGACATACTGACAGTTAATAACGACGAGCCAAAAAAACTATAATAAGAAACTGTTGAGTGTTAATCATGTCTAAATTTCCATTGTCGTCATCTTCACACGCTCCGAGCTCACGGGGGCTGTGTGTGTGACGGGTTGCCAGCGCTGGCGAGATTTCATCACGACAGATCTTACGTGTATATTTATATGCAAATATAAACACACACACACACACACACACACACACACACAAAGAGTGCGTATGTCATTTTTGTGTAACGTGCTGTCATGTTTCTGCGCTATATTTATTCACTGCAGTCCAAACCAAAAGATCAAAACATCAGAACAGAACAAACCTGAAATACTGGAGAATACTTGCTTCATACATGTTTCAGCACTTTTAAAATAGCTACATACGACATTTACATATTTGGGAAACACTTTTATTGTCGCGGCGCATTTGCCCGGGAATTAATCTCATGACTTTGGAAAAGTCGCCATTAATTTTAACGTTTATTTATTAAAACATTGTGTTGTGAGCTTTGCAACATGCTACAGTCAAGTTCTGTGGACGTTCACTGGGAACTGAGTTATACTGCCATGTACATACCTGAAATTTAAATTAATTTTGTGATCTTTCGTTTCTCGTTAAAGCAGCCTAACAATCCTTTAACGGATTTGAATAAGCGTATTAGTGTGTTACGTGTAAACCAGATTAAAAACTATTCCTAATCTTCAACTTTAAACTTTTTTAAAGACATCGTTTCAGCTTGTTTTCGCACAAATATGACATTCATCCCATAATTATGATGGTGGTGGAAATGGGCTCCAGTGCACTTTGCAAGAGTGTTTGTGTGGCGTGTGGAGTTTTTAGTTAGCGTGCCGCCTTTGTAGCGAGTCTCTTCTCTTTCCATCCGGAGGAAAGACGACTCGAGCCGCTTCCGCTGTATCTGACATCACGTGTATCCGTGACGCAGCAGGCGAACCCGCAGGGCGATAGCTCGGCTATTTTTACATTCGAACAGAAACGTTCTCGTTGACTCTTCTTTGCTGAAGTAAAGATCCAGCTCGCATGCACCAGCCGTTGAGACACGGACGCAGGCGCGCAGATCTCTCTTCTGGATGCTGAAGGACGGCCGGTGCCGGTGATGGATGTCAGGGCTAATTTTAAACTCCATGAACTAAATCACCACAGTAACCATCTCTCACGCCGCTGGAAGTGGAGCACACTTTGACCGCTCACAGAGCACCTGGACTGCGCTAGAACACACACAGCACTCATTTTCCTGCTATTTTTCATATTTTCTTTTACACAAATCGTTATTTTTGGATAAATAAACTTAAGAGAGGTTGCGACATGCCCTTTATTCTCTATTATATACAGTATATGCATTTTTAATGAGAGACAGCAGAAATAATGATTATACAAATGTTTTTTTTAAAGAATTTCTCAATCAATAAACCATTTCTCTCGCCGAAAACTGGATATCTATCTATCTACTTATTGCACGCAGAAAGTATCTTTTTTCAGGCGTGGAAAAACATCAATGCACAGCATTTTTCAAGTTTAATTACACCGATATTATTCTGCTCAATAAGCAGCGATATTATTGGTCAGATCGCCTGTCAAACAACCTCCTGGGAAAAGGGACACCGCGACATTTCTCCTCGTTGATAACAAAAGAACACATTCGCCCCATTTTTCTCATTATATGTGAGGTGTTTTCCATGTAGTCACAGCCTGTAGCCCTGGAGGGTTTTTTCTTTAGTTGGTCCTCTGTGCTGCCTGATTGAAATTCTTTCTGACAGTTTCACACGGGTCAAAATGAACCCACCTTTGCCTGGTAATGGTCATTCCCACGAGAGATCCAGTCCTCCTTTATCAGCACTGATGAAGCCAGTGTGTGTGTGTGTGTGTGTGTGTGTGTGTGTGTGTCCTCCTCCTCGACACAAGGCCTGTACATCTGGGATAAAAGAGGAAAAGAAGGAGAACTGGTTAAAATGCATGAGTTTTAGTGCGGCTCAATTGACCAGAACTGTTCTTCCCAAAAGCATTTACATTGATGACATATAAAATATTTTTATCGACCCTTCTATTGATTTTTAATTGTAAATAAAATTAAAAATAAAATACCACTAGTAAATATGTATAGTTGCTCAGAATCTTTTTCTAACTGGAAAAAAACAAAAGTTAGAATATAAAAACGTTGATCGTCTCATTATGTTCAGGTGTGTCTAGTTAATTAAGTCATTTCCTTTGTCCTATATAAGTTCCCGTTCTGTCAAATGTTCTGGTCTCGTCTCATCGAGCGCTTCTTCCACAGGCACACCGAGACACACTTTACTTTAATCTCAATTTGATCTAATCTAAAACTTAAGCCTCAACTGAGACGCTATACTTGGCAAAACGTATTTTGTAAAAACGTAAAAATCATGTAAAGCCAAAAAGTGGACAAAGTCACTTTTTCTAAAATTTTATAAAAAACCTGCATGTCCATTTGTCAGCCTAAAAATGCGCATTATGCTATGATACGTTTATGTTCTGATTCTGTTTACTCACAACAGCTCAGTCAAAAGTGCGCATGCTGTATAAGTGGCAAATGACAAATCAAACTGTGAAGGGCAAAGGTCAAGCTGTCGTGTCATATCTTCAGAAACAACACACTTGTAACTTTTTAAGCAGACGTGGAAGAAATTCGATCGCATTAAAAATTATTTACATTTCAGCTAAAAGTTGCCTTTTATTAAAAATCCCAAAAATCTGAAACTTGTTCATCAACTCACTTAATCTCGTAGCTATAAATCACGTCTGGCAATATGGACCGGAGGGACGTCTCTCAAGTAGAATCGATCAGTTTGTCAATTTTGTAACTTTTACTGCTTGTTTTCATCCCGCGGTAACTGGCAGAGACGCACTTCTACATCTTCAGAGTTGTGAAGATGAATTTTAGCGTATGACGTTCACTCATTTCAATTCTAGAGCATTTCTGACCTTTTAAGGTCTGCGGCGATGGCAGCGAGGCGAGTGAACAACAAAGACTGGAAGAAATCTGGAGGATGGAGAAAGATGAAGGTTTTCATTTCATTTGAGAGATGAATGAGTCGGGGTGGCATTTCCACCGCTATCGAATCAAATGATGAAAGATTCTGGCAGCCTTGGGACAAAACCCTCGGTGTAATTGAGTTGGTTCTGGGGTGGCTGAACCGCACAGACTAATTGGTTTCCTTTGCTCTGTCTTGTTTCTTTCTCTTCTATATTTGCTTCAATTTATTTGATTCCTCCTGTTCTTCTTTTTTTCTTCATGTGGCATATACAATATCTTTGTTTTCTTTACGGTAAGACACTACAGTGAATAGGGTAAATATAATAAATATCACCATTCTTCCCGAATTAATTAATCACAGGCCATTGTTTTTGCATTATATATTTTTTTAAATGTTGTTTTTAAATAGGCAACTGCATCATTGTCTAATTAAATTTGCATAGTGATAAACAACATTGGATTAAGGCACACTGGTTTTCCTGGTGCTTTTATAGTGAGATTCATGCATATCAGTTATTATTGGAGATCTATATGAAACAACAATAAGTCTGTAGCATATTCTCAGCAGATTAACATATTAGGCCGTGACTGGGATATTGCCTTAATGAAATAATTTAATAAACAAGATGTTATCACTGAATAATGACACATTTTTTGATACATTTTCCCTGTTGACAAATAGTGTTAAATACAGCACAGGGTTCCTGAATGATTCAGTGTTTTTGAAGAAGATTAGTTCAGTAAATTAATCAGTTACTCATTTTTAAACATAGTCACTTGTATACCTTCTTGTAAACGTTGTTTTCGAATGAATCCTTTGGATGAACGATTCAGTGACTCGTTCATATATACTTGTCTAACTCCTGAATGAATTGCCATTTTTTTCAGGCATCGGTTGAATCAATTACTCCTTTTTAAAACCAGTCACATGTTTAGTTTAAGAATAAATTGCCTTTTTTTAAAGAATTGTTTGAATGAAGGATTCAATGATTCATTTATAAATCCATTCAGCTTTGTTCCTGAAAGAATCTGTGTTTTTGAATGAATCTGGACTCCTTTATAAAGACATTGTATAAAGACTATTACTCATTCATCTAATCGCCTGTTTTCATCCTGAAAGAATCAGCAGTTTTAAACAAATTGCATGAGCGAATTATTAAATAACTCACTAATAGTGATGTCTTATCACCACCTACTGGCGAAACCATGTAGAAAGAGTCACTGGCATATCCTCTTTCCGTTTGCAGAAAGTAACAATAACTCTGCTCACGCATATCCAACGACATTTTCCTAAGCGTACTCATCTGTTAAGCAACTCTCATTCACTCCCTGCGTAAAGAATAACGCCACGCTGCACTGTGTCTTATTTCCCAGCTGTATACAATTCTTGCTTGTGTGGCAGCTCACTGAGAACATTGTGTTCGCTCCGGATGATTTGAGAGCTGATGTCTTTCCATATTCAGAGACATAACTGTGCTCCATGCGTGTTAGAGAGACGAGAGACAGAGAGAACTGGCTCTTGGCGCCTACACTGAATAAAATTAGCATTTCTGCACATCATCATCATCTCTGGTGTGACGGTAAACAGCCATGATGTGTCAGCTGCCTCAACGGATTTAGTTACCGTTATATCCATGCACTCAAGACTGAAATAGTTTTAAAGGATTTCTGAGTTCCTCTAATACAGTCAGCTAGAATGCAGCTGTTAGGATTAATGTCTCTTTTTGGAGATTTGCAGGTTTCGGTACTGGTTCATCACATTTTTGAAGGCAATTTTTATTTTCTGTTTTGTTAGGTGCTATGCAATAAAATAAAATACACTACATGCAGATTTTTAAAAGCCCAATACATCAGTGGTTCTCAGGTGGAAGTGTGTTGTTCAAAAAGCATGCTAAATGAAAAACAAAAATGCAGTTCGTTAAATGCATTAAACTATAACTGAGAAAAAGCAGGTGTAAAATATGATTTATGGAAGCTTTTCACACGGCATGACCCCTTTATAATGTGCCTTTAACACCTGAACCTTATATGCAAGATTCATCTTTTGTAACGTTTTGATTCTATGAAGGACGTTCATTAATGCTGTTGCCATGGTGAATTAGAATAATTGAGTGGGTTTGAAATGCACATTAAGATGAGATGATTCACAGGAGGGTTATAGAGTGGCTCTCACAGAGTCAACCTGCGCAGAGCATTTCTGTCTCTGTGATTATCAAGATCACCTTCCCCTCTCCGTCTCATTACGCTGCATCTTATTTAAATCAGACATTTGCAGCGGCTCACAGATCACAATGCTCATCTCATTTTGAAAACGTTGTTGGCATTTCACTGTGAAAGCAACCACCCAGATACCAGGGAATGTCGTCCGTGCTTTGGCTAAAATTCTGGCAGCGCTCTCTCAAGCACTTCCAGTAACCATAATAAAGCATTTGTTCAAAATACAATATAATTGCATGTTTTTCTGGACATGCTCAGTTGGAGCAGATCATCAGATGAAAATGAGTAACTGGGATGTATTTCTTTCTTTTTTTTTTTTTACACTGAGCTGTGTCATTTTAAGCAAGACTTCCACGAGCAAATTACAACTCATTTGGAAAAGATTGGCATAAAAAAACAAATTTAATGATATACAGTGTTCAGTCCACATTTTGTCAAATGAGACCTCAAAACCTTTTTTTACTGACTGTTATAGAAAAGTGAATCTTCAAATCATCTTCATTTCGACATCATAACATTGAAACAAACCTTTTCATTAGCCAGGCTGAAACACAGTCACTCCAGAGATTCATAGAAAGAGAACGAAATGAAACCAAAACGACAACAAAACTCCCTTCGACTCTCTTCAAACTAGCAGAGTTGCTAAAATGCTGATTCATTCAGGAATAAAACAAGTGGCTATATTCATGAAAGAGTCATAGACTTTATACATTGCCTTTATAAATTCATTCACTCTACTATTAATTTAAAAAACTGATTCTTTCTTGATTCTTGATTTAATGTTTGAGTCGTTGAATCAATCATTAAACAATTCGTTTAAAACACTAATTTATTTTGAAACCAAAAAGTGACAAATACTTTAAATGGTTCAGTGAACTAATGTCCGTAGAGATTTCAGAGATCACATTCAATTATAGAAACTTCATTTCATTTCCGACAGAAGAAATAATAAGGGATTTTAAAAAGTTTTTTTTATTATTTAGTAAGTTTGATAGTTGCTATTAATATAATGAATTCATTTTAATGTGCATATTTTGTTTTCATCTTATTTTTACTTAAGGTCATTTTGTCGTTACTTTGATTTGCATTAATTAAAAAAATGGCTACATGCCGTTTTTATTCAAACTAATTTTGAATCAAATTTCAGATTTTAACTATTGCTAAAATCAAATAACTACTTTATCATTTACAATCATTACTGAGAAAATATTATTCGTGGTAACCTATAGAATTCACTTTATTTTCAGTATAGAGCCGCAGCTCATATTCTTTAAAACCATGCATTACAAATACAGATTTTTTTCTTCCTTCTAATTTTAGAGGCATACTGTCTGTTCTCGCGAGCCGTAGTCTGACGCATTATCATTCACTGATAGTCGTCTGGGATGCAGCATTTACCAGTGTTTGTGAGCAGCAGTTGTTTACTGAGTGGACTTGTTTCAATGTGCATTAGAATGAAACATTTCTCTGTTTATATGGCCTCCGCTGGCGGCGTTTTCACATGCGGTCATTTGTCTCCATTAGCGCTGCCAAACACTCTGGCTAATGAAGCCGCTTTGCTTTCATTGCCACAGACTGTTGTGGTGGCTTTCTCTTTATTATTTCATTCACTATTCGCTATTTTCCCCAGAGAGAGAGAGTTTCGATTATCATCTGTTCGGTGTGTGAGCGTGTTTCCCTTTTATTAATTCCGTCAAATTTCTATAAAAGATGGAAGGTCATATTAGGGAAATCTCAAGTTGCATCAAAAATGATGCAGGGTTGCATAACGCTCTGATGCCGTGATTGTTTGTTACTGGATGTCGCATCGACGGCACAGCCAACAAACAAAGACTTCTTGCATGCATTTCCCATTCAGTTATTTGTCTGGTTTTACTCGAGCTGCAAATTGCAGCACTAAAATGCTCCTTTATGTAATACGTGAAAGAGGAATAGAAAAGTGTGTGCCATTCTCAGCCTCTCAGGGGCAATTACTGTGCCAGTGAAATACCAGCTGTCATGCTGCTGTTATGAAGGCAGGGAACACATAAAAGCAGCACCATTAGGAGACCAATAGAATACCACACACGCACACACTTCAGAGTGCTCATATGACTTCACCAATCTGGTTTTCTCTCACTCATATCTGCTCAGACAGACTTCAGACTGCTGTCTTAGTCCAGATTTGAGTTTGAAGATTTGTATACGTTCCATTCAGAGAGCGTTAAAGCGCGTGAGACGAGGATTTAAATTGCATTTAGGTATATTATCACTTCATACTTCTCTGGTGAGTTTGGCCTGTGTGTAGAAATTCCATTAAAACACTATACTGCTCTGAAATATTACATATTACACATCTAAAATACAACACACTTCGAAATTAGCATTAACTCATCATGAACAACCAGACACTTTTCTTTTCATTACATACATAAGTAAACTTTTTGATTGTAATCGTTTTATTGAGCCTTTTTGCTAACTCGGGTGCATTCACATTTATTTGAATGCCGATTGATGCACACTGTCCATTTTTACGTTAATAAATGTATCAAAAAAGCATTCGAGCTCTAACACCGAAAGCCTGATATAGCTCCTCTTATAAGTCAAGATAAAAGTATCCGCTAAAGGCACGAAACATACTTTAACGAGCATATTTATGTGATTACAATCGGAGTTCAGCCTCAAGCGGAGAACAGGAGCGAGCGTCTCGGGCTTCACCTCACTCTCTGGTTCTGTCGTATGTGCATCTGTTTTTGCTGCTCGTTTGTGAGCGGTGAGCGTCCGGGGTCTTGGCATCTCACAGCTGGCACTTCTGAACAGACACACACACACACACACACACACACACACGCTCTAGAGATGCCATCGCTCAACGTGAAACAGTGTAATGAAATCCCATCTGCTGCAGCTCTCGAACACGGCAGCCAGAGATAAGGCATGCGTTTAGTGTGTGTTTGTGAGCAAGATCAGACTCTGAGACAATAAGTGAAGACTGTAACACTGATCTTGATACACAAACCTCAGAGTTGCATGGTGCGCAGTGATGCAGAACATGTTAAAAGGATTTTATTGTGCATTTTGGGAGACATAACAAATGAGTAGGAAAATAAATGATATCAGTATTTTTTTCAGCATGCTGTCCTCACAGAAACACATTATTATGTAAATTGGTCACAGTGTATAGATACACTGTGCTTAATGGGAGAACCAGTTTAGGAAATTTTTTACACACATAAAACAAAACTGTGTATGAAATAATTTTGTTATATATTTTATAACATAGTTAAGAACCAGCCTTAAACAAAGTTTGCAATAAAAAATCCTGAAGCCTAAAAATTGATTAGTGATTTAAAAGAAAATCCCATTGTTTTTTTTTTCCATGTTGATGTCAAAAAAGAAAAAAAAGCCACCTCTATAGAGGACATATAATAAAATATTAATCATTTTTTTTTATTAATAATTTTTTTATTTACTATTTTTTGTTATATTTTTTCTTATGGTCTGAACAATGTAATGACATGAAAAAATGCTCAATTCAAAGTTTTTGTATGTACTTATTGGTATGTATTTTGTCTCAATGAGACCAGGTAGAATTTTACATACTATATTTACTTGTAGTATTTTGTCTCGTTTTCCAGTGGAAATATCTAAATATTCTTGCTTCACATTTAGTAGAATAAAAAGATCAATATTTATGTCCAAAAAAACCAATCTAAAATCTAAAAAATCATTTACAATCTGTCTTTTTAAATTTTTTTTTTTTTTTTTTTTTCTCTCAAGGTTGTTGCTTTCTTGGTCTATTATTACTGAGCAGCAGCATGCGCCTGGACCTTTTCATTACCATATAAATCACTAACTCATTAACACAGCAAGCCAATCAATTATCCTGTTGATCAATTAAGCGCTGAGGCCAAAGAAAAACCTCAAAACAGCCAACGCTGATATCCAGGGCCATTCAGAATCCAGTCTAAAGACAGGCTTTAAGAAAATCTATATTCTCTACTTCAGCTTTGAGTCATGTTCAGATTATACGTGTGGAAGAATGAAGAAGTTTGACTGCATTTAACGGCACCTTCAAGGTTGGCGGCTGCTAAAGTGCTGGCCTTGCCCTTCACCGCAAGAGAGACATTTAAATCCTCCAGACTATATCTGCGATAAAACACTGCTCTTAAAAGCAAACATCGCTGATTGAAAAGTTCAGAGAGACAGCATGCAATTTTCTAGTGACCTTTAAGGCAACTAAGATCTATTGAAAACCTTTTAGCCAGAAGACTACTGTGTGAATGATTTTATTTAGTATTGAGAGTGCACAATCATTTTCTCTTTTTATTATAGGACGTACAGGACAGGAAGGAAAATGGAGAGAGCAGGGAGTGATTGGCACAGTTTAGGTGATTGGTGCACTATCCACGATGCTATCAGCATAGAAAACAATGCGTTTTTCTATCAGGTGCTCCTTTAATTTGTACTTCATTATATTTTGAGACTGAAACTGAGACATAATTGCAGCCGACTTAATGAAATAATGCAGCGTCTCCCCACTGGAACCATTTTTTTTTAAAATGCATTTACAATACACCAGCAAACAGCGATCATACACTTCATTTACATGTTAAATGTTCTCTGATTCAGAAAAGGCAAAGCTCGCACACGTTCAGTCATCCCTCGGGCTCAGACCTGATCCTGATGTCTGCGAGTCGGTTTGAGAACCGGACACATTAACATTTGTGAGGCCGCTTCAACTATTTTAGCACAAGTTATTCCATTTTCCTCCAGCCTTTCAGCTATGTTTAATATTTATGAATCTGCTGGATATGCTTGGACTGTCTGTGAGATATAAAATACTGCAGTCTGGCTCACTGAAATGCATGCAAAGACCCGTAAAAGCAAGCAATGCATGTGCTCGAATAACAGTATTGCAGTATTTTTTACCAATCATGACCTGGTCTATACGCATATATACATATACAACAGGTATTTATACATTCTTTCTAATGATATAACTCTAGGAATTAATTTATTGCATCTAATGGTGCACTGAAGCATTGCTGGAAGGTTGTATTTACAAGATGCAAAGGTGAAATTATCACGTCCCTCTGGCCAGAGCGCTGTAATAACTGGGCGATAACTGTGTTATTATAGCTGGGCAATAAATGTTAAATCTAGAAAAACTAGAAAGTGACTTTCACCTGGTAGTATGAGCCGTACGCTTCGTGAATCACCTTGATATCGCTCCGCCTAATTGATCGTTCATCAGACCGCACCACGCGCGCCCCTCCTTCGCGTGTTCCTCCGCCGCAGCCGCACGGCAATTAGTGCGCTCCGGTGCGTGACGAGCACAGACACCGACCGACTCTCGGGCGCCGCTTTACCGGCAGGATCTGATGAGCGACAGAGCACAAATGCGCTCGTTTGGAGAGATGCTGTGGATTATACACTCGGTGGGACTTTATGCCCAAATCAGCGCGAATTTGGCGGTGGACAATCACGTATCTGGAAACGGTAGGTGTGTGCGAGGAACGGAAACAAGCGGAACGGCACTTAGTTGAGTGTGATGGGATGCGTCTCGAGCTTTTCTGGAGCATCATATATGAACTGATTCAGATCACCCAAAAACCCTGCCTGGGTAGGAAACTCAATAAGTTTTCATCTCTCTCTCTCTCTCTCTCTCTCTCTCTCTCTCTCTTTGATTTTGATTGAGTCCGAAACCATTATCTTAAAGTGATGTTTTTAAAAGTTAGGCTGCACTTGGAAAATAATCACAAGCGTACTAAGGGAGGAAAGGTTCATATAACTGTGATAACAGAAATAGCGTTTTAAAGATACAATATTGTGAATAGCCTGCAACCTACTACGGGGCAAGTTGTCACATTACATAAATTGTCAGAGTATGTCTTTCCATAATTTTGGTTAAAATGTTAAGTTAAAATGACATTTACACACACACACACACACACACACACACACACACACACACACATATATATATGTGTGTGTGTATGTGATATATATGTCACCTAGTTAACAAGGTTTTTTATATACTTTTTTTTTCTTGCAGTTTCATGAATTTTTTGCATTTCTCTTCTTTTTTTAAGGAATCCCCAGGGATTAGAAAAACAAAGTGGAATTTGTGCTAGTTAACAGAACTGCTCATTTTGCTGTAAGTTTTCACTTGTGTTAAAACGGTGGGAGGTTATTTTAATAACTGCGTAAGGGCCTTATCCTGGAAACCTCTTGAACTTTCTCACCCGTTGGTCTGTATATCTTTGCTCCGCCGTGAACTTTCCCTCGGCTCTGCTCTTCTGCGTCGTGTGATTAATGCTCTGTGATTGCTGCAGATTTCTGAGATGCTCTGTGATCGATACGAACGAGCCCGCTGTGAATGAGCTGGGTATCGACTGGTCAGATTAGCACTTCTGTCCTCTCTACTGCAGTCAATTAAATGTTAAAGTTAGTCCTGATATCTTGCATTTTGTGAAGAAACTGTTATATCTGGACAGTCAGAAATATGAGATATAAACCCACCGTTCTGACATTTTGAGTTAATATTTTGCAGCTACGATATTCCCACTTCTTTTCTAAAAATCATGAAAAAGTTCAATGTAGTTAAATCTTTAAAAACATGTTTTCGTTTAGTTAAACGAAGGCAAAAAATGGATAAAAAATCAGCTTTTTGTTGTAGCGATTAGACAAAAATCTCTTCGGACCAAAATAAGTCGATTTATTTAGCATTGGTCATTAATTGGGATGTGAAAGAAAGCGTATGTGCATCTGCTATACGTCTGATGGGAAGAATTTGTCATCTCCTCGTCCGCTGTGCTTTCTCTCGGGTCAGCATGAGCTGGTTTAATAATGTCTGCAGGGGTTTTGTTCAGACAGGGGGGTCCAGCTGGGTTTGACCTCTGCTGTTTGTTTCGGTCTGTATGGAGGTCTTCCTCCAGCTGAGATTAAACCAATCAACCCTTGGGTGAGGTGAGAAGGAACAAACACCACGCTGGTGTCAACATCTCCCTTGTTTCTCGTTCATTAGTTCTCACACACACTCGTTTCCGTCATTCGGTGCTAAACCTGTTGAGAATCGCTGCAGCAGGTATCTCCAGGCAGAGAGGTCTGTTTGGTCATTTAGTGGTGCAGTAAAACGAATGTGTTCAAAATCTGAAATATGTTACCGTACATCCAAAGCTTAATTGTGTTGTATGATGTTATGGTGCCTGGATGGCTTCAAAACATTTGGGAATCTTTTTTAGTTTTATTCAGAGCAAACTGACAAAGACGTGATTTCAGTAAACAAGGCTTTCTCATAACTGTTTAGAGATTGCAATGGTTCGCTGTGAACCCATGAACTACCTTCTATTTGTTTTTTACCTGACATTGAATGAGGTTTATTTTATATAGACATCTTAATGAAGCATTTATATAATAAAAATGAAGGTATTGCGGTTATTAGTGTGCTAACAACAACTATAACGTAATAGAAATCGTATTTAATGAAACTAGATGATTGATTGATTGATTGAATTAGTTAGATGACTCTATTAATAAAACATCGCCGTTGAGTGGTAAAAGGTTTTTTAACGCAACTGAGTTTTAGTTGCATTTACATTATTTTGTCCAGCAGGTATCGCCAATGAAATATTGGTAACCAGTTTCACAAATGTCAAAAACCGTTGCAAAGCCATTCAAAGATTGAGCAGCAAGGCCAGTTGAGTTCCTTAACTCTTTAATCGTGACATGCTCACGAAAGTGCTAAGAAGCAAAGCATTGCACGTATGCATACAAATGCATACAGTGTTTCACGTAGAACAGCGTAGCCTGTAATAAAAGTTTAAAAGGTCATTAATTTGACTGAATTCATCAAAATAGCACAGCCACTGAATGCATAGTTAACTTGATTTGATTGCGCCAGCATGAGATTATGCACATGGAATTATGTTAGTGCATTTCCATGGAAACGCGTCTTGGTGAAGACAAGGATCCTGGGAAATCAGTCAGACGAAGGGTACGGGATGATTTGTAAGGCAGTTCGGCAGCACCTCCAGCTACTGTAGCATGTGGCGGCCGCATAATGCTGCTCATAAAAACAGAAAGTACAAAGAACCGAAAAAGAAAACACTCTGCAGTCCTCGAGGACACCGGAACCTGGAAGAAAGACAGATAGCAACCCAACAAAAGCAACAGTGGAGCAGTGTAGTAGTTAGAAAATCTATTTTGTTTACAATAACTCAATATTATATTTCATATAGTCAATTTTCAAGAGTGAAGAGCTCAGAAAAAAATCCTAAATATACAAAATGTACGATGTACTATATTTTTTTTGCAAACGCGTAGAGAAAATGTGCATTTAGCGGGCACTTTTAAAGCGGTTTACTATAAATGAATACAAGCAGCCGACGGCACACACACGACGCCGGGTTTATTAGAGAGCGGGATCAGGAAACGAGCTGCAACGGAGAAGAAAAAGTGCATTGGAAGTTCGTATTCACACAATGGCCTTTAATACTAGATGACATTTGAGCGATAAAAAGAGCAATCGAAACTCTCGATGTCAATCAGGCGGAGACAGGCCTGCCACAGGTGATCCGTAACACACACAGCTTCGGCAATCAGAGGATGTTAAACAGACTGATGCAAGAGCGAGATGGAGTCTGTGTTACTGCTGGGCAGATCGGCTCTCAGACAATAGCACTGCAGCGCTTTAGACTCTGGATAATTACCTTTGTACCAACCGAACGGAGACTGTGCATATTAATGACCAGGAGAACTGTAGGATGCGCAGACTTTCTCTCTCCGACAAAGAAAACAGATGGTCATGGTGTACATTCTCATTACTGAAACAAAGAGCAGAAATCAGGGAGTAATTACCGAGATGCAGAGGGAAAAGATGTTTATACGGTGTGTGTGTGTGTGTGGAGCTGATTGGATAAATCTCAATATGAAACATGCTGTTTGTTTTTGTACAGACCAAAATTGCACTACAAAAATATTGATAATATATTGATAATTTAATCAGAATATTTCCTGCAATTATTATTGGTGATAACATAAAAAACCACACTTAATTCAGAAAAATAAAGTATTTTATTGTAATACGATGGCATGTTATCAACACGAATACACTGAACAAGGTGTTTTAACGAATTACGTTTTGGTTAAGCAACTGTATTTAAGTATTATATTGCTAAAACAAATATATTGCATAACCTCATTAGCATATTATGGTGTGTTAATACTGTTCGTTAAAGCAGAAACTTGTTTATATGCTGACTCAGAATTTAGATTCAAGTCGGTTTTATTATGCACGATTCTATCCGTTTCTCTGCACATGTAGTGCAATGCAGAACTAAATACAACGCAATGCACGGCAATACATAAACCGTACCGACAGACGAATGGAACCGAATGCAAATGTTTCTGATATGCAGTCAAACATAAAGCATGCAGCAGCCGTGTGGAGTGTGTCCATCCCTGGGGTCTGAGAGCTTTATAAAGTGTGAGCGGCTCAGTGCTTCAGTTCTGCCGGAATTGCATTAGTCTCTTTCAGGCCTGCAATTCAGACAATTACATGCTTATTTCGTGAAAGAGAGAGCGGCTTTTAAAACCCCAGTTTGCGCTCCTCTTGCTTTTTTTATTTGTCATTTTTATCGTTATTCGAACACAAGCAAGATGACTATGATTAGTGTAGGCCTATCAGTGCTGACAGTGGTTCTAACGGGAGAATCTGAAACCAAAGTTGTGCAGTTTGCCCATTTCTCTTTAGTTAAATGAGCGCCGTCGTTCAAGCAGCATTCACTGAATGTCTTTGTGCATCCTTGTTAGGAGTGGAAACGGTATTTTTTTCAGTGCAATCAAATGTCTCTTGGCAGTAAAAATTTTAGTGTTGTCTTTTACCCTTATGAATTGTATCTATAATTGTGTGTTTGATTCAATGTTATTATCGAGATTATTGAGATTTAATCTATATTCAATATCAGTTTTATATATATATATATATATAAATATATATATACAGTATATATATTTATATATATTTATATATATATATATATATATATATATATATATATATATATATATATATATATATATATATATATATATATATTTGTGTGTGTGTATGGCCTGGACAAAACATCTATCTTTTTATATATAAACACCATTTAACAGGCAATAAATGTTCTCAGCTTCTTTTATTGTCCAAACAGATAAATCTCTCGTTTCCAATCTTTCCTTTGTTATTTTTTTATGATATTATTATGTTTTTTCTTCCAAAAACGTAACACTAACGAAACACCAACAACTCCTTTTACTCCTTTTCACCTGGAGTATGTCTACAAGAGTGCTGTCGCTTTATAACGACTTGTTTTCATGTGGTTCTTCGCACAATAGTTCAGAGAGAAATATCGGAAATGAATGAAGAACATTAGTTTGCGGAAGCGGTTTAGGAGAGCATGTTGGTCCCTTCAGGCAATCGGCAGACACGCAGACTCTGTGTGTGTTTTATACCAATGAATTAATTATATTGTTTGTCCTCAGATGTGTCTGCTTAATTATCTCTAGTCCTTTTGCAATTAATTTGTTTTCTTGAGCACAGGACCGGCAGACCTTTAAACGCACACATGACTGAAAGTATCTGCGTGAAGAGATTCATGGAACCGGTTGCTGTTAAGAGCAGGATGACTAGTGCTCGGTAAAACGCATTTAGTATCAGGTGTAGTTTTTAAAAGCTCTCTTTCTCTTCAGCTCTCTTCACCGAGGTTCCTCAGGACGTGGTCTCTCAGGCTGGAGATGATGTGGAGATGGCCTGCTCCTTCAGGGGTGCTAGCTCCTCCTCCGTCTCCTTGGAGATCCAGTGGTGGTACACCAGAAACAGCAGAGACTGGGCGGAGCCACCAGCATGGACAGCCAATCAGGAAAGCCTTGCGACTTATTTTACGCATATGCAGTTTGCTCTATATATATTTAGATGCAAATGAAAAAGACAATTGTTAGGCTTTGAAAACAAAAACAAATCCATCTAGTATAAATTGACGTTGACCCAAAACATACAGCGAACGCAATCCAGGAGTTTTTGAAGATGTGGAATATTATGCAATGGTTGATCGTGACGTCAACATGCATGTCCCTCGCTAAAGACAAAACTAAAGGCAGAAAGAGCCACAAACACACAACAACTGAAGTCAGCTGCAGTAAGGCCTGGTAAAGCATCACATAGGAGGAGAGCCTATTTTTGTTCAACCCCTTAAATCGAACCTAAAACCTGCACTTTTCATCTTTATCGTTTCATTTTATTTCTATTCTGGTGGCATACAGAGCAAAATGATCAAAGCTGTGTCAGTATCTAAATGTATCTGGAGTTGTGCATGCATGCATTTAAACACAGTTTTCATGTAGCATGTGTGTCTACAGGTGGTTTCCGAGGAAAACACACCAAAGGGAGCGACTAAAATAAGTGTGAGTTTTGCATTTTTACATTTCTCCCAATTTAACCAAATATAAGCTCTTGATGGTCAGGTTTACGTATGCATTACGTTCTGATTGTATTCCTTCACATCTCTTAGCAAATTCACATCGGCACATTCTGGCATTTTTCTTGTTCAAATTAGTCACTTTATTATATTCTCTGAATGCATTTTTAGTAATTCTGCAGCAATCAATCATCTTAATTCCTTATTCACAACCAAAAAAGTTTTTGTTTACATAATTTGTGTACTGTGTATATTTATTATGTATTGTGGCGAGCGTCACAATAGGAGGATGATAGACTGAAACATTGCTGGATGCAAGTGCGCACTGCGGAAGACAAAGAAACCCAGCCTGGACATTGCCGCATTTCGTTGTCCAGAATGGCATGCTTCTTTGTGTCACATCTGGTGGTGGGCCATCTTGGGGCGACCAAACACACCTGCGTTTGTTTCCACTGGCTCGGCCTGGATACTGAGGTTAAGCGGTTCCGTCAAGCATGTCCTACCTGCCAGAAAACATCCCCAACGGACCACCCAGTCCACTGATTGCCCTGCCCATCATAGAGGTGCTGTAGAGAGCTCTGTAGCCGAGTCGGCATCCCAGCTGAGATCCCGACCAATCAGGGAACCCCTTTCATGTCCCGGCTAATGGCTGACCTCTGCTGGGTGAAGCTGAGGATCACCGTCAACCATCCCCAGGCCGAACATTTTAACAACCCTGAAACGGATGCTGAGGTGTGTGGTTATGGACAACCACGATTGGGACCTTATGAAGGACCTAGTATCTCCTTGGCCGTAATTTCACCCTGGTGAAGGACCATACACCCCTCCAGTGGATGATTTAGGCCAAGGCCACAAACGCCCTGACAGTATGGTGCGGACCCATTAAAATAAAGTAGCAGACGTTATTAAGCAGACAGTCTACTAATACTCTAATGAGTGCTAGTTGACTTGTAGCTGCAGATTTACTACTAATAGAATGTCTAGAGTTGAGTATCGAAATAGCGTTACCAATATTTTTCTTAAACTGAACTGTCCTATGGTGTGAAAAACCCTGTAACATACAAATAACACGAGAAAGTGTATATTCATTCTTACAAATAGCTTGTTTATCGTCAATGTTAGAGCTTACATTTACGTCACACCATAGGACATATTCATATGTCAAATACCCATATACGTGCATTTGCATTTATGTATACATAACATAACAGTACACGCACATATGTTATGTGAACAAAAACTAATTTTGGATGCAATTACTTATGAGTAATCATTCGACACCACTAATGCATACACATTAATTTTACTGTGAGCGAATCCAAACAGGCTCCTTCTGTAGATGTGCTCCTTTTAATTGATCTACATAAACATGATTGATTCTCTTCATTCCCAAAGGTACAGTAATTAGCTTCAGAGGACTATATGGATGTTCTGTTCGATTATCATGTTTTGCGTTTGTTTTAAGGTGGTAAAAGTGGTTGGCAGCAACATCTCACATAAGCTTCGCCTGTCTAGCGTCAGACCATCAGACGAGGGAACCTACGAGTGTCGAGTCATTGACTTCAGTGAAAGCCGAGTCCAGCGCCACAGAGTCCAGGCTTATCTGCAGGTCCATCCGGACGGCCAGCAGGAACACCGGAGTCCCGTCCACAGCACAGAGGACGAAAAGAAGGCGTCAGAGCGGAGTCCTGAAGATCTACACAAGAGCCATCATAACAGAGAAGAAGAGCAGAGAACGCAGGAAGTGGCCCGTCGGTTTCACGAAGAGGATCCTCATCAGCTCCTTGAGGAGAACAAGACAAGAATGGGAGAGAAACACCCGTCAGAGAGCAGAGATCTGAAAACAGAGTGACTGAAAAGAAGAGGGCCGTCTCGATAAAACTAGAACAGTCCTGAAGTTACGAACGCAAGCTGTCCACATAAGTATACTTAACATTAGTTTTATTGCGAGCTCAAATTGTTCTGATTTGCGCTATAAAAACGAAGATTTAGACAGATGGTTTATTCAAGCTACTTAGAAAGCTTTTGCAATCGAACCTATTTACTTTTGGAACCATTTCTGTTGGCTAGTCTTCTTAAAAACATTAGGCGATCAGCAAAACTTTAGTTTTCTTTGTGTTGGTTTGACTCTTGATTCTTCTCGTCGTGTGGTCATCGAAAGAGAGGACAGGAATTGAATGAATAAAACTGCAGCAGAAACGAGAGGTGATTATTAATGACCGAGAAGAAACGAAGAGGGTGCATTTGGCTGCGCTGCGGGGCGAAAGAGAAATGTTAATTTATTCATTAGAAAGGAAGGACAAACAAGGACTGAATGTAATATATTGTTTATGTCGGTGATGTTTACTGATCTATTCTCCTGCACATTTTATTTGTGAGTTTCATTTGTTAAGTGGTTATCAAAAAATGGATTGTACACAAGATGGTAAACGGCTAGTGTGTGTGTGTGTGTGTGTGTTTTATAAGACTTTGAAATAGAGCTACATTTCTAAATGGGCTTTTCTATTAATGTTGAACAGATATTCTGCCGTTTTCTGATGTTAAAGTGATTTTAATGACGCATCTTCTGTACGTCTGCCTTGTTCTGCTTTAGTGTTCTGTATGGAGGCAAATGCTTCAGTTATGTAACTTTATTGCATTTCTGAAGAAAGTGTCCCTTGTTTCAATTTAAAAAGTCCTATTAAACCCTAATAAAATAATTGCGCACATTCTACATGGAATGAGCAAGGTTGTCATGATTTATTGTTTTGAGCTCAAAAATACGATGCATTCGTCTGTTCGTGATGTGTGCATCTGTTTGGTGTTCAGTCTGTCAAGTCAGGCTTTTAACACGTGTATGATGCAACACTGCCACTCTTAGGCTAAACCTATAATCTTCAAATTCGTATATGCGCAATCCTTTTTCTGAAAACTCGTTCAGTTCACATATATTAGCAACGTAAACGTCCCAATTTAAAAATAATATATAATATAAAACTAATGCAACGTGTTCAAACTCGTGCATTGGTTTTCGCAGACTGAAGAAAACGACATAAATATATATGTTTGGGGGTCTGTTTTAGGGCAAGTAGCCGGTGTGTGTGTGTGTGTGTGTGTGTGTGTGTGTGTGTGTGTGTGTGTGTGTGTGAGTGTGGAATGAATCTGGTTATGCCACGAATATTATTACTGTGTTTGAGGGAGTTAATGGAGTTTTTTTTAAACAAAGGACAAAACTAGCATGCGAGTTGCTAATGTTGGATTAAGGCATTTCCTCCCTTCGACCGACAGAGGTCAGTGTTCACGCTAAATAAAGTTCAACTGGAAAACATAATTTCACCATAAAGCTAAAATCCTGTCAGTTATTCTCCATCACTTATTTTGAAACTCCGATACCAAAAAAACACAATGTACACCAATGAAAATTGATTTGTTTAACAGAGAACATTTTTATATAAATAGCCTAGACTGTATTTTTTTCTGCGTCTAGCAAAACTATTTCCTGTTCAGTGACATACAGACCTATAAAATACAAACACCGTGATATATTGTGAACACTTATTAAACACTCATCGAGTAAAAAGAATGAGTGTAGTTTCTATGAAAGCTAAATAAAGCTTGCAGGAGTACAGTTTACAAAGTGATGCTATACAAAATACATAAAATAACTGGGGGAAAAGAAAAACGTGACTACGCTTCACTACGGAAAAACTCATAAATCCTGCACACGATTTAATAAAACGCGCGCTAGACTAACATTGCTTCATTTGCTAAATCATTAGCACAATTTGTTAATTTGTAAAGCCATTCCAGTAGGATCGTAAAAGTACATTTCCCTTGTAAGAGACTTTTTTTAAAAAGTGTCAATAAATAGCCTCCATTTTTCAGAGTGAAGGTCACAGGTCAAACTCAGTTTAATTCACACATGTCTGTATTAATGGCAGTCGGGCCTGGGGTGATTTGGGGCCCAAAACGAAGAAATGCATTTTTAATTTGTGATCACAATCGATGAATCAGTCAGTTTTTACGTCATGTGCAGGGCTCATACTGTACAGACATCTGCCTTTACTCCTCAAGTGCTCCTGAAGACATCGATTAGCGGGATCAGGAGACTTTTAGGAGCTCAGTTTGATATCTCTTTGAGATCAGAGCCGCCAGAAGAAAGACTACGATGTGTTTAGGGTGTGATCGAGAGGAATTCTGTTGAGAAATCTAACACACTCACTTTATCATCGTGTTTTCACTTGAATATCTCCCGTCTAAATCCCACTTACACGTGTGGGTAGGTGATGAAGTATAATTAATTGTAAAATAAATAACGTGACACGACTCTCATCTATCTGCTATATTAAGAAATACAGAAAAGCTTTATGGTAAACGCTTTACCCCTCGTGAACAGTAAATGATGCCAAATGTCTGATTTGACTACAGTAAATGTTTGTGTGCTCTAGCAACGGTGTTTGGGAAAGTAACTGCTTCCTGTGCACTGCCTGCGCACTTCCTGTCTTGGCAAACGTGCTTAGTCTGCTAATGTTTGTGCGGATAACAACATTCTGGACATCATTTGAAGTAAATCAAAGGCGCGGGAAACTAAAAGAGATGCTGTGGATGTTTGGCACGGGGTTTTTACGTCTAGAAAAATTAATACGGCACTTGCTTAATAATATCGTTATACATTTTCACGATTAACGCGGGCAAAGTGATGTAGCTTTTGAGAGTCGATTTGGCTGCTTCGTTTGAAAAAAAGTCCATTTTCACTTCAAATTTGATTTATTCCTTTTAAAATGAACACTCCAGTCAAGATGGTAGCGTAAATGATTTTTAATGAAAAAGCCGCAGCTGAATATAAAGACATATGAAGCAAAAACATGAAAAACTGCATATAAAATACTCTCCTCCACGCTTTTTTCTCCATCTTTTTGTTTTTACAGCATATTACCCACAGTGCAACGCGGCTCCAAACACATCCAGGAATTTCCCCCCGTTCTCAAAACTTCTTATCGCATGCTTTCCATATTGCGATGGAGCCCAGCTTGGCTTTTCCCATTGGTAGAAAAATACAGTATATAAAAGATAACGTATATGAAAGAGTACGTGGAGAACCCGACGACCGGCAGGCCGCTCTCTCATTTCCCGATGATAACGTTCTTGTATCCTCGAACGTGGCCCAGCTTGTCGCTGTCAAAATCCACCACGAGTTTGCGCAGGCCGGACTGAGTGGGAGTGAAGTAGATTTTGACTTTGGCCTCCTGCCCGGGTTCGATGGCTGACTCCAGTCTGAGACGGATAAATATTTACCCGTTAGACATCGCACGGATTCCACTTTTTTTTCATATTGCTCGTCTGAATAGCGTTTAAATCAAACATAAGCTAGCGGACGCTTGAAAAGAACAGTATCCTTATTGTTTAATGTGGGAATATTAAAACAGAAAGGGTATGACGATGATATATGTTAATATACTTATGTGTTTAAACTGCAGTTTATGCTTATTTCATGGGATCTTTTTAACGGATGTAAGATGCATGAGCATGACTTTTTCACATGAAGTAAATTCATGTTTAATTCAATCTGTTACTTTGTAATTATTTGTCAAATTTATCCACAGAAAGTGTTTGTAGATAATTAGCAGTATTATAAACTAGATAATTAGCAGTATTAAACTAATCCTAACCTTAACCTTAACCTAGTTGCATTATATTAAAATCTTATATAAATAATCTAATAATAATATAAAAACATTATATTTAACATATTATTATTATTATTATATATAATGCATGATTACCTCTAAAAAAAAATTAATTACACAAGATAACACTTATTATAAAATGCCACTAATCCTAACTATATAATAAATTAATATGAATATTTGTAGAAATTAAATGTGTATCTACACTATCAAAGACACCTTAAAATAAAGTGTAAACTTAATATTAAAATTATAATATATATATAAGCCTAGTCTTAGACTGAATGTAAATCTGAGCTGAAATATTCTATAATTAGACTAAACCTTGTCTGTGAAACAGGGCCTTAAAAAGTTATATGTATTAACTCTGAACCTAACCCTATTGACCTTAAGCCATGTAGTTACCTTATTACTGTTATGTCTGCGGCTAAGAGCACATACCGTGTGCAGATTCAAGTGCATTTAATGAACTGCGTGTGCATATGGCGCTTGAGCAGAGCATGTTTTTTCAGGCGACGTCTCAGGAGACGCACGCAAACGTGTCCTTTCTACAGCTTTCGAGTGCTTACTTCTGCGCGATGCAGCTGCCGCCGGTGAGGTTGGCTCCCTCGATGGTGAAGCAGCAGCCTTGTAAGGGCTCCGGCAGCGGGTTCTGCAGGACGAGCTCCGCCGCCAGCTTACGCTTCTCCTTGGGTTCTCCCAGAATCTGGAAGCACACGCATGCGTCACGTCCCCGTCGGATCGCCGCGAAAGTGGCTGTGCCGAATGAGCTCTTACCCTGATTTTGATCTCGGGGTCTTCCAGCACGACGTCTCGCATGGCCATGACGGCTTCCTTTGTGCTGTAGTCGATCAGCAGAGCGCCCAGACGGATGAGATTGTCCTCCGTTAGATTATTACAGTATTTGCTGTAGTTCAGCTTCAGAGGAACCTTCCTCTCTGGAGCAAACACAGTGAAGACAGTTTATGACAAAGCATCTGCTAATCTGAGCATCAGTTATGTTGTCTAATTATATTATTAGATGTATTAAAAGGCTAATAATAATAATAATATATTTTTATCATAAAAATGTTGTTATTAACTATTACTAATTATAAATAAATAAATAACATTAAATGGGTAAATTTATTCACAAAAATAATAATAACAATTAAATTGTAATTAGCAATAGTAATAATAATAGTAAAATCATTTAAATTAAATGGCATGTGTGTTATATAGGTTTAGCTCAAAATATAATAATAAATTCTATAATAAGAAGAATTATAATAATAATAAATTAAAATAAAAATATGATTATTAAATACTAATTATTTATAAATAATATTAAACTGTATATATATATATATATATATATATATATATATATATATATATATATATATATATATATATATATATATATATATATAAAAGTTTAATATAAAAATAAAAATATAATTATTAATTGTTAATTTATATATATATATATATATATATATATATATATATATATATATATATATATATATATATATATATATAACAATTAATAACAATTTTATTAGTTTTATATATATATATATATATATATATATATATAATATATTACTACTACTCATTTTAATTTGATATATGTTTTTTTAAATAACGTTGGCATTGCTAATAAGGCATTGGTAGTCTAGGCCATGCATTAGAATGACTCTACTGAGGCTAAAAATGTGCATACTTGGCCAACGCATTGCTAGCACGCAGTCTTTGTTTCACACACAACGGTTAAAGCAACTTAAGGACGCCGCAAGTGTTTTGATCAAACCTCCCAGGACCCTCACCCGCTCCAGGAGCCAGCTCCACATTCAGCAGGTCTTTAAACCCACACTCGCGGCCGACGACGCCGCTATACGACACGGCCCGGGACGCAAACACCAGGCGGCACTTCTTATTCTCCTCGGTGTTGTTGCTCGCTACAGCAAACACGTCGAAGTCGCAGCCCTTCCTGACGTCCGCCGACAGCTTGATGGTGATCTTCAGCCCGGGGTCGCCTCTCTGCTGAAGCAGCTTGTTCTGGTGGTTTGCTTTCTGGAAAACCCGCCTCTCCTCGGCAGAGCCTGCGAGGGGCCATCGAGAAAGCAACCTCAAAGTCGGCCTGGAGAAGGACGTAGCACGTGTTATTAGAGTGTTATTACCTTCGGGATACTTGTACAGGTGCGTGACGTCTTCTCTCTCGTCCCGGCCGACGCTCTTGGTGCTGATCTTCTGCCCTACTTTTTGGTCGTTCACGATCTTCTTTGTGCTCCCGTCGCTGTATTTCAGGGTGTACACCAAGTCTGCGTTCACCTCCGCGAACACAAACGGAGCGTCGTATTTGAGGGTGAGCTCGCCCTCTTTTATCGCCCGCACAGGAACCGGCCCGCAGCAGAACACGCCTGACACGGAAACAAAGAGCTCGGGGCTTTATATCTGTTCACGTATAAATCAGACTTTGATCAGGTTATTCAACTCATTTGCTGATTCTCTGCTGCCTTTATGATTATTTTAGATCTTCTGGGTTTTGCTTACCTGGGCTTTGCCATGCGGGTGAATAAATCAGAACACACTTACTAGAAATTATTTTTTACTATAAAAAAAAAAAAATGTAATACATTTTTTTACTATATTATACTAAAATTTAATTTAGTATAAATTTAATAATTTTTTTTTTTACTATATTTTACAAAAATTTTATTTAGTATAAATGTAATACATTTTTACTATATTATACTAAAATTTAATTTTGTGTAAATTTAATAAATTTTTACTATATTATACTAAAATTTAATTTAGTATAAATTTTATACATTTTTTACTATATTATACTAAAATTTAATTTAGTATAAATTTTATAAATTTTTACTATATTATATATAGTATAATATAATATATACAAATATCGTAACATTCTGAAAATCAAGATACATTTAAATTGAAAAGCAAAATTCAAGAAATATACTTTTGTTTTCTGAAAAATTTTTTTTTTTTTTGCTTAGAACAAAATATGAGATTTTTTTTTATTATTTAAAATATTTTTTTTTTCATTTCTACTTGAAAACAGACAAAGTAATAAATAGTTATTATAGCAAAAAATTGTTTGAACTAAATTCAATTTCTAAGAGTAGAAATAAAATAAAAAGGGACCAAAAATAAATAAATAAAAAAATAAAATGTCCCAAGGTTCTTAAAAATGATTTTCCTGTTTTTTTCCCTCTGGATCACTCTATAAATAAACATAAAAAAGGTATATTATGGGGGACAACATAACATATGCTGATAATGCTGTATAACTATAATATGCTGTCTTAAAAACACACGCACACACAATAATTTCGTGCTAAAATATCACTGGTAAGAGAAAAAAAATTGCATTTCAAATCCCTTCAAGTTTAGGCCGTTTGATTGGCTGTTTGTCAGAAGCCCACCTTCGCTCTTCTCCTGTGGCGTTGGGTCACTCGCCTGCCAGCCGTCAAACCCCGGAGGCAGATCGGCTCGCGTCATCCAGCTCTCCACCCAGCAGTGGTAGTTCCTGCAGCGGAAAAACCCTCCTCAGTGTCCAGTACAATCACCGTGTGAGTTACGCCTCAAATGAGTCCCAAGATGTTGGTTCTGAACGAAAATGCTAAATCATTTTCCACCAGTAGGTGCCGCTTTTGGAGCGCTAAAAGCTCACAAACACCGTTTTAAATAAAATCAACCAATCACAGGAAAGTTGAACAAAGGGAGTTGAACAAAGAAGGTAAAAATAAATGCATAATATAAGAAAATAAACCTCGAGTCCCAAGCCGTTTTACGTTGTCGTTAGTAAGAAACATTAGCATAATGCACGCCTACTTGTTGTAGCATTGGTCTGAATGAATGTTTGCCGCTAGGTGTCACTTTTGGAGAAAAATAGCGTGTTCACAAAGAAACACTGCTTTATCAGAAATTGCAGGCGAGATGAAATAAAAACGAGATCAAACGACCAATCAGCGCAGATTAGCGTCAAGCAAAGGAGGTGTTTGGAAAAATTAATCGCTGAACGAATCGTTTGAGAGTCTTTGAGCAAGCTGAAAAGAAGGGTTTTTTGAGTTGCTGAGGACTCCCAAAACCTAAACATGAACCTTTCGTAACCTTTAACAGGAGCACGTCTGGATGAGAGACGTGGTTCTTCATACCATATCATGTCTCTGGTGCTGCTGTCTGTTTCACCTTTCTCGTTCAGATAGCGCTCGATCACAAGGTTGCTGTTGGTATCATGGGCAGAATAGTAGTTTGTTACCACCCTGCATGGGATTCCCAGAGCACGAGACA
>NC_056704.1:546621-619121 GCF_018831695.1 Puntigrus tetrazona | reverse complement strand
CATCACAGCTACATCAGAAAAAACCTCCGACCTGGACTTCATTACAGAGCGCTCTTTTCTGGTGGACGTTCATGTTTGGATAGTTTCAGACGCAGCTTTAATGGACATTACCCGAAATATGATTCAATCTTGTGCATGTAGTACACCATTTCCTTTTTTTTCGATTTTTAAATGCATGTTTAGAAGAGTCAAGCTGTGCATTAAAGTTGAAAGGAAACTAATAGTTTTATTCTGCAAGGATGGATTAAATTTCTTCCAGTTAATGATGCTCTTTTGAATTTATTTATCAGAGAACCAAGGATTAAAGGATCACTGACACTGAAGACTGGAATAATGATGCTGAAAATACTTTGTATCATGGGAATGAATTAAACCTATATGTTCACATAGACTATTTTAAATTGTAAAAATAGAATGTCTTTTTGATCAAATAAATGCAGCCTTGGTTAGAATAAAACTTTTTAAAACTTTTTATTTATTAAAAAAAAAATGTACACAACGGAGCATGTGGTACATCAGTGAGAACAGCTACATTTGCTCTGCAGTAAATGTTTTTCATACATATTAAATATTAATTTAGTCAGCACTGCGCGAGATCTTCATGGAAAATGCAACCCCAGGATGCATTAACGACATGCTCGGTTGAATAAAGCCATGCAAAAATCTGCTATTTTCCGATGAATCTTTTGAAATGTGGGGTTGCTGGTTTAGAAAAAAAGTTGCTTTGTTGCAGGACGGATCTTGTGCATTGATTGTAAAGGGTTCTGTAGGGATGCATTGTTTCGCCGGAGCTCATGTAATTAGCCCCCTCAGGGTGTCACAAAGTTCACATTGTTCTGGACTTTAAGACCTTCACAGATACCATCTGTTTAAAAGGAGAATATTTCTCAATATTCACACTCAGATCCCTCTCTGCTTCAATCCTAAAAAGCGGTCAGGAATGTGTCTGAAGCTGAGTCTCTGGGAACTTGAGCTCTCATTAACCCCGCGTTTAAAGGCCTCCGGACAAACACACACACACACACACACACACACACACACACACACACACACACACACACACACACTTGGATGTTTTCCAGACAAGCACTTCTGTGAACTCGAATGTGACTAACACAGAAGAGATCACAGTTCACGTCAGTACAAAAACATCATGTCTGAGTTTTAGTTTGTCTGGGTCTTTAATTAATGATTTTTTCTCTAATCCTGACATTTGAGAATAGCCCCGCCCATTTCAAAATCCCCCTTTATAAATAAAAAGCACGGCCCACCCAGAAAATAAAATGCATTCATCATTTACTTATTTCAACTTTCCCTCTGCTGTATTTTTGAAGACCAATAAATTGGAACAACATAAAGTGAGTAAACGGTGACAAATAATCTGTTTAAACATCAAAGGTTTCTGTGCATTTTAAAATGTTACGCTCATCTTAACGTTCGCATCCATTTATTTTTAATGCAACATCCCAAAAATATGGCTAAAAAATAAAAAGTGCATCAGTTTCCATTTCAGAGATGAATTGCTTGCCACTCTCGTACCTGCAAGACGTGCTTATTATTAAACTTCATATTTCCTAAAGTTCTCATTCTATTGGTCTGTTATTCTCTGAACAAAGAAGGCATGTGGTTCTTGGCTAAAAGACACACTGAGGTGTTGTCTAAACATCCACCAATACCAGTAGCTTTGACTCTTTGATAACTTAACATGCGATATCGTGTCACAGATTCCGTTGAACATGCCAGACGCTCTTGTTTTCTTGACACTAGAGTTATCTGAGTCTGCAGGCTCTTTCCCGTCTGAACGCCAGCGTTTACTCACTGCTGCCTCCCTTTGTGTTCACCGATGTCTTTATGTTATCTCTGGCTCCAGCTCCAACACATCACACAATCTGTAACACGAGCCCTGACATTCCCATGCTCAGCTGCACTCGTCGAGTATTATGTTTCATTTCTTTATATTACTTAGAAAGAACGAACTCGATCCCCTTTCGGAAATCAGGAACTAAAGGGAGCTTCTGGAATTGCTGGCATTATAATATAAAAAAAATAGACGACTTATTGAAGTTTCTAGAGCCGAGGTGTTCTTCTGAATGGGTTTTAAAAATTGATTAAATTTACATTTAAATTCATTCAGAAGGCACGTCAGTTTCATTTAATTCCCCGGTAAGAAAAATAACTTTATCCAGCCTAACCTGGTTAGTCTGGGAAGCTTTCAGGTCAGATTGTCAAGCTTAATCCTTCTTAGGCTAGTATAAATTGTCTATTTTCTGTAAGAACCTAGTTAACTTTCACCAGAACCGAATCACAGAATGAAACCAACCTTTCTCTCAAAAAGAAATAAAGAAAGAAAGAATGTTTTTGCCCTAAACTATCACATCTTACCTTCAAGTGATAACATCCCAGCTGACAAAAATATTCGCTAACATTCTTATTTAGTAATAAAAGCATTATTCTCAAAGCTCCCTGAACAACGAAAACAACACCGAGACATGAGATACTTACCAATAAGCACATATCGCTGCAGTTTCCAAAAGAAATATTTCAATACGCCACAATACATACCTCTATCGACGTAATAAATCTGTCAGGGTTCAGTGTTTCAGTGCCATTCAGAGAACGTTTCTCTTTGAAACTGCTTTGAAACGTGCAGCAAGGCATGTTAAAACAGTGTTGAACGAAAAGAAGAACGAGGAAGAATCTGGGTGCGTTACCGGTCTCCGCAGTGATGTGCAGCTGGCTGTATCCGGGCTGGAAAGAGCCGGAGTTCAGGTACAGGCTGATGGTGAAGGCCTGTCCTCTCCGTACGATCAGCCGGTCCGTGCCGTTCAGATCCGTGTGGTGATCCGTGTTATTGAACTGACACGCCAAATCCCAGGTGCCGATGTCCAGAGCTGAGGGAGCACGTGATAAAAGTTAACAAAACATATTCATTTATAAAAACTGATTCATTCAGGAGCCAAACTTTAAGGAGGCTTTACGAATGAGTATATTTAAACGTCATTTTGTTAGTAGCCTTACATCATTGGTTTTGTAACTATATAGTGACACACGTCACCATCCAATCAGTGACTAAAAGTAAAACTCGTCCTACATGTATACATATGACTGCAATTATGCATGGCTCTTCTGAACGTTTGACTGAGTGTGACCTCCTGTTGACCATCATTTACGAGCATGCCATTCATAGCACAAGAGTATAAATTCTCCACATGCTCTGTTTACTTTCAGGATACGTCCTTGAGGTGAGGTTTGAATGCATTCACTCTTAAAAGGAGCGAAGATATTTTGAAGAAAGTTTGTAACCAGGCTGTTTTGGTCACAGTTGATTTTTTCCTACTACCCAAAACAGCCTGGTTACAAACTTTCTTCAAAATGTCTGTCTTTGTGTTCAGATCGAATCCCTTCTCACGGGTTTCGGAAATACTTGAGGGTGAGTAAATGGCAGAATTTTCACTTGTAGGTGAACTATTCCTTTAACGCCCTGTAAGAAAGGGATTTCACTTCCCCGCTATGTTTTTAATAAAAATCGCAATAAACGTTTGGTTACAGCCGGTTTATGAGTACACGATTAAAGCTATGATTGAGTAAATCTGGACACAGCTAAGAAACCTGTGGTCTCAAGTGTTTTTAAATCCACAACACACCGGTCAAGGAAGCCACTTTTGCATTACAACGACATCGAGTGTGTTTCAGGTCTGTCTTCTAGGAGCGTCTGGTAAGGAGATACCGTCTAAAGAATGCATTGCATATGTGAAGCATGCGGTTTATGTTTAACAGATGCTGTCTTCAAGGACACTTCATTGAGACATGTCTGTCACTGATTGAACGCAGACACGTCGTATATCTCAACATATAGTTTCTCTAAGTTAATCCTTTCCATGCGCTTCTTAGGTTCTCTTAAATGGTATTGTATTGCATTATTAAAAAAATAAATTAATAATATAATAAATGATAAAAATAAAATAAATGATATTATTTGAGATTCACGGTCTCATTGTCCTTCTTTAGATGTGTATTTTGGGTGGCAATGAGATGGAATATCTTGACATAAATTATAAAAAATAAATAAATAAATAAATTAAAAATAAAAAAAATAAATAAATATATATATATATACACATTTATCTTGAACAAAAGATGGAAAGGTAGAGAGATGGATTTTCACTAGGGTATGCAAATTGAGTTCCTTTCTGTAGAGTGTCGTAAACTAACAACCCTGCGGTCAGAAAATTAGTTTGTGTGTGTGTGTGTGTTTAATGGGGAATGTGCCCAGTGGGGTGCTCTGTTTTCTATCAGTAAACTGGCTTTCATAATCTTTTTACCAGCTTTAATCCTGATCTAAAGAGATGCCGAGTAGTATGTGTGTGTGTGTGTGTGTGTGTGTGTGTGTGTGTTGCATTGCTGGCTCACACACCTCTGTTTAGCTTTCAGGTTGACTGATGCTGTGGATACGAATGTGTATAAACCAGCGCAGGTAACCCACAGCCATACAGTGCCACAAACAATCTGCTCACACATTTCCATGAATAAAACCATAACAAACAAGTGAGAGCAGCTTTTATGAGGAGGGCAGAGAAGTCTTTGATTCTCCTTCCTCCTCAAATTTTTTGCTGTAATTTTCCATTTATGGTCCGGTCACTATTTTTGGCATACTATTTTAATCATTCTGACTCTTAGCAAATATTTTTAGTGGAGCGCATGGTAAACAGCTGTCTGTAGCTCTATAGACATAATGTTTGCATGCCACACATAAGCTCATTAACGGAGACTCTTCAGAGAACGCTCACAGGCAGCCGTGGAAAGTGCAGTACATAGAAAGTTTATGACACACTGCATAAACCTGACACACACCCGGCACTCATTACATGCCATATAACAACACCGTACTGTGGTAAAACTGACCATTCATAAGGACCGGAGATGCTGAAATGAATGCAACAGTGTCTCAGAATTATTAGAGGATGAAATACAGTAAATAAAACTGCTGAATTTAACATCTGTGCATAATTCCAGTATATATATGCACAAAACCAATGCACACACAATGCATAATCAATGCATTTAAATTTATCAATAACGTAAGTGTAAACAGTGTACAAATCAGGAAACCTAAAGCATGCTTCATGTAGTAAAATCAAATTACCTGCTTTTATTCAAATGCATTATTTAATATGTTTAGGCCTAATATGCATTACGCCAGGTTACACATTCAAAAGCTTTTAGAACAAGAAGAAATATATACTGAGAGCGACTGCTACACCACCAAACTTTTTATGGCGTGATGCAAGCATGATAGATGCGTGCACAAACATTAAAACAATCGCAATTCGTAGCATCTTCAAGCAATGACAGATAGAGTGTGAAAGGCACATACCCATGTTAATGCCGTGCTTTAATGTCGCGGTGATCCAGCGGTGCGTGCTCAGCCACTGACAGACACAGTGCGCGCGGACTCTCCAGCTCACGCGCGTCTTTATTGTCCGGAGAGGCGCGTCATTAGAGCGTCACGCCCACGCGCGCGTGAAGAGCTCGCGGACACGTACCGGCTCCGTGTTATTACACTGGAGATGAACACACGCTTTTAAACGTTATTTTGTAGGTTGAAATCAAAATCACAATCACAAAGTGAACTTTATGCTAATTTGAGTGTCATGTTTCTGGGTGCTGTTATAATAAATAATACATCCACATTGAGAATTAGTTTCTTTTTAGGTGTGTCTTCAGTTTTTTTTTCTGTCTGTAACTGAAATGTTTTCTTGAAAATGTCATTAATTGGTAATTATTTCATAGGCCTACATATCACGTGTCCACTTTCCGTTCTGTTTTATCATTGTTGTCGCTGTTAGCTAGTCAGCTAACTTTTAACTAACAAAATCCAGTCAGTCAAAATCCAGTCGGTTTACATCGCTCTGGTAAATCAAACACCGCCACAAATAAATAATATGACAAACTATGAAATCTTGAGATAAATTGAAAGGCCACGCAGACAGAGGGGAAACTACTACACAGGTCGTGGGTTTTACAGGATGTTTTGCAATGTGCCCCGGCTAGCATCCCTTCCCCAAACGTAGCTTGAATATATATACGCTCTAAAATATGATAGTAAATAGCACTAAAAGTGGATCGTCAGCTCATAAGCACGGGGAAACCAGTATGGTATACCTTCCAAGGTGCTATAGAAGAGAAAACTCATTCTCCTCCTTAGATTTTGATGTTATTCCACTCTCATATGTTGGTAATTTACTGGTGAAAGCTGTAGTGAATAATTTGTATGCTTTACTGAAGTCAGAAAGTCTTGCCCCTGGTGTATTTGCACATTATCAAAAAAATACTTTATGCTTGCCTCAAGAAAGACTATGAAAAAGTTAGAGAACCTTTAAAGAACTATACAGGGGCTTAACGGGTTTATGGTATGGAAGCGGTTTTGTATAGAACCCAAAGAACGGCTGAAAAACTTGCTGAATATTTCATTGTTTCTTGTAGATCAGACACTTTGACAATTCTTCAGTTGTTTATTTTATCAAAGCAATTTTATTAAAGGTTTACGCATCTGCTTGTGTTTCATCAACCGTGCAACAAGAAGTAGAAAGAAAAATACAAGTAAAAAACAGGCAAAAAAGTTTAAAAGTTAGTTCCTTGAACTAATGTTACACGCTCACACTGAAATAAATAAATAAAATAAACTTTATTTTAGAGTTTCACAGGATCGCTAGATGTAAAAGGTAAAAAAAAAACAATGAGCCTGATAAGATAAAAGCTTGATGCTATTACAGTATAAACATGCATGATGGGTTATACTTCGGTTGACTTTCCTATGACACTTGCCTCTTGAACCTGTAAAGAAAAGTAAAGTAAGATATAAATATATGCAGAATATTCCGAACCCCAACACTGATGAAATTTCATAAATACTATGACATGAGATGAATCTGTATGGCGTACTGTATTGCAGGAATGGTCCCCGCTCCGTCCTGGGGGGCTAGTGGTGGGTTTCACGCTGCTTTCGTGGCTTTGGGCACACGCTTTTTTCCCACCAATGACAGGCGCCTCAGACCGAGTGCTTTCACAGTCTCCACCAATCACAGACGAGCAGCTGTGACCAGAACTGCTAAAGCAACTAACACTTTCTCCTGAGGACACCGAACTCTCCACTGAAACACAACACATTAAAACATCCCATTAGCAACATATACTGCAAATATATATATATATATATATATATATATATATATATATATATATATATATATATATATATATATATATATATATCATGTCACTTGCTACTTTATTTATTTCCATAATATGATGCACTGATGAGTGAAACAGGATAAAGAAGGAAAAATGCAAGGCTGGACTCAAATTGATGTAATTACATAATGTATGTGTGCATACTTTGTATATTTATTATGCATATATAAATACGCACACAGACACGTATATATATTGAAAATATGTACATGTATTTACATGCAATTATGTATATCATTTATAAATATATTAAATATTTAAACATTTTTTTTTTTCCTTAAATATATACATGCATGAGTGTGTGTATTTATATATATATATATATATATATATATATATATATATATATATATATATATATATATATATATATATATATATATTTTTTTTTTTTTTTCATTTTGGTAGTGCATGTGGAGGCTAAATAATAAAATGTTTAATTATTATATTATATAACAAAAACATGAACTGGTCAAAATAAGACCAGAAATATGTATTAAGAAATAAGGTCAATTTTGACATTGCACTTAATGTTATTTTGTGAAGAAGGACATACCCAGTGTACTCTGGTTTACGCTCTCCTGGTCTAAATCATCTTCCTCCAGGATCCCTGAAGTCCCATGGACGTACCGGACAACATCTCCGTTAGGGCCGATCAGCTGACCCACGGGAGGAGGAGATCCCCAGCCGGACGACGACGACGAACGGCTTCCAGAGGATGACGTACAGCTGGCCGAGCCGACAGAATTTAGCCGGAGGACAGGAATCCCACCTACTGTACCATATCATACAGAGTTACATCAGATCCATCTCTCAGGCCACTCAACATTTGACCCTGACAGGCGCCTCACCTCGTCCCGTGGGAGAACAGTTGATGGCTCGGTCATTGATGGCCATCTCACTGGGCTGGATGTCCATGAAGGGTTTATGACCGATTCCCATGAACACCCTCTCCTGCATACGGACCTCTGTGGAAGATCGGCAAACAGAAAAACACTAAGAAACGAAAAGATACTAAGAAACCAAATTAAGTTCTTAGCAATGCATATCACTAGTCCAAAACAGTTTGGATACATTCATGGTTGGAAGTGTGCAAAGTGATCTTTACTTAATATCCTAATGATTTTAGGCGTAAAAGAAAACAATTTGGACCCATACAATGTATTGTTGGCTAACGAACAAGACGCTGCAATACAGAAGTCTACCAAAACATAAAATAAATTGCGTCACGCAAAAAGTGCATGTGAGTTGAAAGCGTGTGGACACGAGCAACGGATTCTAAGGAAAAGTACAGCTGCTAAACATCTATGGGAGGACTGTTATTGAGAAATGAGTGATGAGTGATGAATAAACGCATGCAGCTGCGTATGGGAGGTGAGCTCCTTTCACTCCTTAAAGCATTCCTCGACATACACGTATCACGTTCCAGGTATCCACAAACTCATTCACACCTCTGATTGTCAGTGAGGTGCTGAGCTTTCACGTTTCTCATTTCACAATCAAACAAAGGACTAAAGATTAAGAGTGGATTGCAGCAATAAGTGCATTAAATCACGGCTCTCACAATAAACCTACAGGAGATTCAATTATTTTTTACTTTTCCGATCTTAGTTAGGGATTCATTTTAACTCGCACCTGAAGAGGATTGAATTTCCAAAAAAACAGCAATGGATTTCCAGAGAATAAGAGATAAAAATTGGATCGCATGTTAATGTTTAATCGCTTTTTTAGTTTCAGAATGTCATATTTTGAGGTATACTGGCCACCGAACTCTGGCCATTGGCTTTTAGAATACGGGAGAAAAAAATACTATGGAAGTTAATGGGGACAATTACCGCCATTCTTCAAAATATCTCCTTTTGTGTACTGTAGCTTTGGGGAACACATATTACCAGTTTTCCCTCGATAAACTCCACCGATAGCAAGGTAGTTGTTAAAAATAATATAATCATAATAAAAAAAGCTGTAGGTAGAGTTAAGGGATCTAGAACATGGTCATGCGTTAACAGTGCTTTATAAACACTAATAAACAGCAAATATGCTATTAATATGCATGCTAATAAAGTTTTACCAGAAATTCGTATGGGTTTGAAACAACTTAAGGGAGTAAATGATGGCAGACTTTCACTTTAAGCAATGCAATAACCTGAAAACCTAGAGCAAGAAACCAGATTAGCTCTAAATGCTCCTGAATATTAATGGTAACGGATGTTTATACCTCTGTTGTGGACAGCTTGTTCCCACAGGATCCGCTCCAGGTCTCTGGTCCAGCTCTCCTTCACGTCTCGACTCGCTGCCTGAAGGACGTACGTGTCCTGAGACTTCCTCCTTCGAAACCAGATCTCGAAACACAGCCCGCTGTCTCCCGAGTTGTGGGTCATGCCGACGTCTGAGGTCTGCGAGAGCACAGAAAGCAAGCGTGAAAGCCGCCTGTGTTTGGAGCTGCTGGCTGACGCGCCGCGCCGCGGTGTACCTTGAAGGACTGCTTGTAGATGTACGTGTCACTGCCAACATCGGTTCTGCGCGTCTTGCTGAAGAGTATGAGGTCTTGGAAGAGAAAGATGTGACGGTAGCATTTCTTCTTCCTGAAGGTCAGCAGGAACTCGTCCTGACGGATCAGCTGGCCCTGTTCCTTCAGATTCACCTGCACGCGCACGAACAAAACAACATTTACAACTACTTTTATATGAATCGACCGCTTTTGCATTCTGCTTTTGCTTTAACAACAACCAAAACATCATCAAGTTCGTTTCGAGAGACCCTGAAAACCTTTTATATCTATACTACTGGTCCAAATGTTGAAATACATTTTTTCATGCGTTTAAAGGAAAAGGCTGCATTTATTTAATCAAAAATGCAATAAAAACAGTTTGCAATTTAAAAGAACAGTTTTCTATTTTATTGTTGCAATCAAAGCTGGATTCTCAGCATCTTTACTTCAGCCTTCAGTGTCCCGTGATCCTTCAGAAATCATTCTAATATGCTGATTTTTGCTCAGGAAATGGATTATTATCAATGTTAAAAACACAATATTTTTGTCTGCATTGTAACCCTACAGTTCATTCAAGTATAAGAGCAAAAAAAATGATGCTTCATTAATCAAGGATGCATTAAACTGATCAAAAGTGACAGTAAAGACATTGACAATAAAGATTTTATAATAGGTGGCCTTAACTACTATGTATAACGCACTTATTGTGTTCATATTGTACTGCAGAACGCTTCTGCTGCGGTTTTAAGGGTGGGTTAAAGAGGAAGTGCAATTTTAAATGTAATTACAGAAATTAATTACACATGTAATTGCATATAAGTATTACCATGCAAAAACATGCATGTACAAAATAACTGCATTGTACCAAGTTATTAATTTAAGTCATTTTAAGTACATAGTGGCTAAGGAAAAAGTGGACCAGATTTTTATTTAAAACAAAAGCTGTTTTAAACTTCGATCATGAAAAATATAATGTGTCTCAGTTTCTAGAAAGTGGTTTCAGAAATGTTTTTTGAGCAGCAAATCAGCATGATTTCTAAAGGGTCGTGTGATACTGTAAAATTCAGCTTTGATAATAGCAATAACTAACATATTTTAACACGTATTCAAATACTAATAATAATAAAAAACACTCATTTTAAACTGTACTGATATTTTACAATGGTACGTTTTTTCCTATGTTTTTTGCTCAAATGAATGCAGCTTCGTTGAGCGGAAGATTTATTCAAGAACGTTAAAAACTATTCCAGAGGATGGCATTTTCCTGATAAGCAGAGTACTTTACACACATTCATCCCCGACGGGAGGAGAGGACAGGGTGAAGATGAAGATTCACGTCATGTTTCATAGTTAGAGTTACGTAAGAGTACAGTAACTGGAGCGTCTCAGGAGGGAGCGTACCGCTCGGATACTGTTCTTTTTAAAGCTAGCCGTCTGAAAATAAATGCACGAAATATGCATTTTTAATTACAGACGGTGCGTGAGGTGGGCAAAACGCACCTACATCTCACGTCTGGCCAACCCGTTCTATAAAAATATCTCTATTTCAGCTTGCGTTTAATTTGCAGACATGTTTTGCCTTGCTATGCCAAACAACAGATGTCATGGATTTATAAGCGAGCTTGTAAACGGTACACAGTATTTTCTGAAGAAATTCTGGTGTTGCTTTACGGTTGCTAGGGTGTTTTTGTTTTTCTGTTCTCTAGATAAGGCTCAGGTCCCTCCTTCAGTGTGAGTTCAAAGTATTTTATCATGTAGGTAAGATTTGTGCTGCTCTTCTCAGAATTATAGTTTAAGGCATCACCTCAAATCACTCAGTATGTGCAATAATGATGCTTGCCATAACATGCTTTTTTAAAATACAGCGATGAAGAAGAAATTTGCCTAATTCTTGGAATCTCATCTCTCTCTCACCACAGTGTCATCATATCATATCATATATTCTTATAGTATTTATTAATTATATATATATATATATATATATATATATATATATATATATATATATATATATATATATATAGTCACATATATATATATATATATATATATATATATATATATATATATATATATATATATATATATATATATATATATATATATATTTTATAATTTTCGATTTTTATTTTCAATTGTATTATCTCATTTATAAAGCTCAATTCTCTTAATTGATTAGGTAATAATTTAGCATTTTAACATATTTTGAATCTAGCTTAATAATCAAATAAATTAAATATTTGTAATTTTACTACTACAACAAATTTATTTAGTTGGTTGCCAAGACAAGTTTAATATTGTTTTATCCAATATTTATCTTTTGTTTTATTTCACCTCAAATATAACTACAGACAATAATGTGGTTCATAGATTATATTACAAGAATTACAGAAAACATTAGCTTGGATATACCAAAAATAATATTCATATTTTTTTATAATAATTTATTTATTTTTATTTTATTCATTTAATTCATTATAGAGAAAGCATCAGAAGTATTATTTAAAAAATAATTAAAATTTAAGATTAAACTGCTGAAGTAGAAGTATATAAATTAGACCGTCTACTAATACTCTACTAATATTATAATACCATGCATACTGTAAAAATGTGATTCAAAAAAGAAACCGGTCCAACAAATAATTGATATTGGAGGCTTAGTACTATCTATAACAATAATGTTTTCCGTTTATTTATTTTCATTTAAAAACATGACGCGGCGCTGCTTCAAACACCGGTATGAACATGATTCAATGTAAACGGTGTTAATTGCAAATACAGTTTTAAGCTCATAATCGACAATTCAGATTTTTGTCATAATCTGTTTAAAATGAGTGATAAACGTGATCATTGTGAGTGCGATTAGCTGCCGTTGTTTCCACCATGTCACTCACATCGCAGTCCAGGATGTCGTCCATGGCCAGCAGGTTGTTCCCGTGGCGGAGCTGGAACTGGATGATGTTCAGAGCGGTCTGTATCTCGAGCCGCTCGTGTCCAGCATGTCCTCCGCTCTCACACTCGCTCAGCATGTCCCGCAGCAGCAGGCCGTATTTACTGACGCGCTGCACCGGCTTCAGAAGATACGAGGACAGATCCATCTTATCACCCAGCAGCCGCTGCTTCTGCTGCGATTCACATCACATAGACCTCGTTTATAACAGGAAGTCAACGAGATTTTTTGCAGGGTCAACGCTGAATAGTTGTGTTTTGATTTAAAGCATGCCGCTTATTTCGAGCGCAATCAAGCTTTATCCCGAGGGAACGGTTTGCCAGGAAAAGGCCTGCCCCAGAGCATGTTTGATCAGTACTTTACTTTTTGGCAGATGCCTGAAATATTTCATTACCAGATAAACTCTTTCGTAATCTTCTTTTCGGATGAGGAAAGCGTTAGCAGGAGCTGGACAGAGATTGTTTATGTAATACCTTATATACAAATGATTTGTCGGGGGTCAAAGAATATTGAATATTTGCAATAAATGCGATGCTACGAATGGGATTTTTCTTTAAAAATGTCGTTCCCCGACAAAGAGAATTTTTTGTTTTACAGATTTAAACAATAACGGTAAATTTTAGTACCTTAAGTCAACATTTAGCAAGTTTATGTAATATTAATGATGTACACTCTCAGAAATAAAGACACAAAAGCTGTCTCCGGGACGATACCTTTTTCAAAAAATACATGTTTGTACCTAAAGGGTCCACTTTGGTACCGAAAAGGTGTACATATTTCAACCTAACAGGTACAAAAGTATTCCTTTTGAAAAGATACCGCCCCAGAGTGTATGCAATTTTTAATACGTTACTTTTTCTTTTAGTTGCATTGATTTTATAAAGTGTTTATGCATTCAGATTCTGGTGAATACTAATGAAATCCCCTTCGATTATGATATTTGGAGGGAGATCTCACCTTGAAGAACTCTCTCCCGTGTTCGATGAGCAGTCTTTCAGAGCGAGGCTTGTTCTTGCTGTATAACGCGTACAGGCCGAAGTTCTCTTTCTGAATTCGAGAGACACAATGTGAGAATCACTGGTGCAAACTGCAGTTTTTCTTCTTCTTTTTTGCATGTGGATTTGATTCTTTCTGTGAAGGCATTTAAAGTGCATCTCTTACTACACGAGTGTGTCACATGAATCATGACACAGAACGAAGAGCGAGATATATCTATACATAAATATATGTATAAGAAAACGGGGGAGGATTTTGACAACAATTAACGGTTTCTCTCAAATTCTGTAATGCATTCGTGCATTTCATTTAAATTTTTTTTTGCAACATTAATTATTCTCTAATACTGTTGTTTTGAATTAAAAGCATTACAAACATAACAAACAATTACGTGTAAATACTTTGCAATTAAAATGATTCATCTTTCATTTTTGCATTACTGTTATGAAAATGCACATTAAAAATAGAATTAAAAATATATATTAGAGATTTCAAGTTCTGTTTTGCATCCGAATATTTCACTTTTTTTTGTTTGTTTGTTTTTGGTGATATGCATACATTATTCCCAAAGGTGGAAGCAGTTTTTTAATTTTATTTAAAGCAGTACAAAAGTAAAGTTTTGTTTTAAATTTTTGTGATTTTGCAAAAATGTCATGACAATACTGCAGTCAATGCAGTGCAAACTAATATCTAGGCTTAAATTTCATTATGCAAAATACTTTTTATGTCTTTAATCAATAATGGGTTACATTTTTGAGATGCATGGTTCTTTGATTAAAAGTGTATTAGTTTATGGGTTCATTAAGGAGCATTCTATGGGGTTTTCTAATGGGTTTCTATGAAATAAAAGGCTCTCTGGCATCAGGCTGTAAATCTGAGTTCGACTTCAGACGTCCTGCTCACGTGTTTCAGGAAGCAGCGTCCGACGCAGAAGGGCTCCTTCAGACACAGCTCCAGCTCCTGAAGGAAGTGATGCTGGTGAAAGTCTCGCAGCTTCTCCAGGTTCCCAAAGATGCTTCCCCGCTGTCCCCGCAGGTCCTGAGGCACGTCGGGACGCTCCAGCTCCGGGATGTAGTTCTCCACCACGTACCCCAGCGCTCTCACATACTCTCTCTCGGTCTGAAGCAGCTCCTCCATGATGTGCTGCAGTTTACTGTCAGCAGACAAAACATAACGCGAAAGTTGATGTGTGCAAACCAAAAGATCAGATTATTAATAGATAAACATGCTTCACTTTCTGGTTCATCATCGCTCTCATTAAAGCGGTGTTTTGACTCACAGTACAGTGCTGCTGTGATCCAGCAGGCGGTCAGGCCTGCAGACGGAGCCGTCCTGCGTCTGAACCGGAAGATCGGAGCGCGTCGCTGCTGAAAGCAAGCTCTGCTCGTCAGATTTGGAGTCGCTTCGGCTCGGTCCAGAGGCGCTGGAACAGAAGCTGTCCTGGTGAGACAGTTTAGAGCTCTGTCCGTCCCACGAAGCCCTGCGCGAGTCCCTCTCTTGACCAGAAGCTGCACACGTCTGGACTTTGTGTTTGACTGTAGTTTGGCGAACAGAAACATGATGGTCGCCGACCGGCAGACAAGAGCCTTGGCTTCGAGAGCGGACCAGGGCTGTATAATGCGGCCAGTGGTTGACCTCAGTGACCCGGTCTGACTTTCTCAGGTCACTGTCGCTGTGAGAGGTGGACACCTTTCTGCTGCCTTGCTGGAAATCTTGACCTCTCCCTTCCTCTTTTGACCTGAAGTCCCGTTGAGGACGCAGTTCCTCGCACGCGTTTTGAGTCGAGTCAGAGTTTGAAGACTCACGGTGACGGTGGAAATGTGTCATTGTCTCATTATCACCTTGCCCCACAGGACTATTTCGAGTCTCGGCGGGGTTCGTTTGGGGGTCACCGAGGCTAGTTGTAATTACGCTCAGGGCCGGCCCTTTGAAGCCTGTCTCCGGCGCGCTGTCCTTGTGTGGCGATCCCAGAGGTGTTTGATTGCTATAAGAGGCCTGCAGGATCTCAGAGAGCCGCTGTCTGATGTCTCGGCATTGAGCCCAGACTGCATTCCACATCCAGATCCCGTCCGGGTGCCTCTCCAGCAGCGCCGAGCTCTTGTCCTCAAAGTGCTGGGGAGAGAAGTCTTTGAAACGCTCCTCAAAAGCCTTCAGTGCGCTCAGGCAGGCACACATGGGAGAGTTTGTGCTCTGTATGTGCTCTAAATACTCCATACACTCCCTGACGAGAGATGAGGCCTGGAAAACAGACAAGAGGAAAGGCCATTAAATAGTGTGTGTGTGTGTGTGTGTGTTTGATTGGAGCAAAAGTCCCCACAAAGATGGTACAACCTGAAGACCAGGAGACCAGGTCCTCACGAGGGGGAAAAAATATGAAAAATAGCAAATGATTATCTGAAAGTGTACTGTAACGATGCAAACTGGTTTTCTGTAATTATTATAAATATTGTTTGGTCAGTTTAAAAGTCATAGAAGTTTATGGGAAGTCCCCGCAATTCACAGAAACACACGTGTGTGTAACTTATACACAGAAAATAATATCATTTTTGTAATTTCTCATAGTATTTCATGTTTTTAAAAGTAGTCTCTTTTGTTCATTAAAGCTGCATTTAATACAGTAAAAATCTGCAATATTTTGAAAATGCATTACAATTTTAAATATCATTTTTTTTATTTTAATACATCATAAAATGTCATTTATTCCTGTGATCAAATCTGAATTTCCAGTAGCCATCAATTCTGCTTTGCATCATAGGAAAAAATAAAATGTTATAATATATTCAAGTAGAAATGTATTGTTATTATTCCGAACCTTTTGCAATAGTCGGTGTATTATTTTATTTGTAATGGAATGTATTTAGACTAGTGCTGTCAACCAATTGCAATTAATCACATTAAAAAAAAAAAAAAAGAATCACAGTAAAAAAACAATATCACAGCTTTTTACTCTGATTATTTAAACTGTTAGTTTTGCTTTATAAAGTCAACATGAAATTATCCGGTGTGATCCAGTGTGCTTCCTTAATCACATAATGACTTTTCCTATTTGCTTTTTCATTTAATAATTGATAATTTCATAAGTATTTCATATTTAGAGTTGATGATTTCCTATTTTTTAAGGCCTAGAGAACATAGTTTAAAACTCTCTGATATTCCCAGGTTTTTGTAGACCGTGGGGACCCCTGCTAGTTAGTTCAGTAGATTGTTTTCTTGTCTTTCAGTAACTCCCGCTCGCTATTTGTTTCACAAATAAACACAATGCAGAAGTAAAACGGTTCGCAAACGGTGTCTGTTGACGAACCTCTTCACAGAAACGATAGAGATCGACAGACGTCTCCAGCTCAGATTTACGCTCCTCGGCTTTCAGGAGAAACCCGGTCATGACGGTTTTGAAAGCGGTGGCGTTGCACCCAAAAGCCTCCGTTTCAGGATGACGTGTTCCCTTGCTTTTCCTCTCCACCTCTTTTATCAACAACATCCCTTTTTCTTTTTTCTCCTAGGAAAAAAAAGAGCACGCACGCGTTATGCAATGTCTGAAATTTCACAAATCTTCATTTCTTATCATTATTCAAGATACGTTCCTACCGTTTTTCTTATCTTAAGAATTTTAAGTGCTTCTTAATCGAACTCAACGTTCTAACTAGTCTAAAATTCAGGCTTTCACATTATTTCGTATTGTCCACCTAGTCTGAGTAAGTATTTGCCAAGTATTTATCACCTTTGCTTGTATAAGAACAGACCGAACATCTTGTAGTCTCTGCTCTATTTTCTGCAGAGTCGCCTCGGCGTCATCTTTATCTTTCTGCCATGACCTCTCCTCTGCATCACACCATTTCTGGATCTGTGAACGACATAAACGACAATTAAGTGCACGCGAAAAATCAAAAGAGCTGAATTGATGGTGTTTATGCTCCCAGAAGGCACTTCAGCAACCGCAGGACTCCAACATACTGCATCTGTGATGAACACCACAGAAAACTGTTTTCACTCATCCCTTAGCTTACATAAAATGATAACACTTTACCGTACAGTCCACATTACCAACGCTTCAGTAATGCAGCGACTCCTCCAATGCAAACACCTCCGTCGTATTTTTTTTTTACTTTTGGCTAATAAATGGTGCTTGACCGGACCGGAATAAAGCAATATCTAAGCAATTATTATGAACTATGTACTTGTACTTCAGACAGAAGCAATGGTTTATGGTTGGCTGCAGTCTCATTCTGACGGCACCCATTCACTGCAGAGCATCTGTCAAAATCTACATCTTGAATGGTTTGAGGGTGAGCACATTTTCCTTCAACCTAATGTTAACCATTAATGTTAACGAATGGGACCCTATTATAAAGTGTTACGAATAAATGACTAATGTATGGTTACTGAAAGGAATTTTGAGAGCTATACTTCCACTGGAGCAAACAATGAAGTGCAAATAACGACAAAACAAACCACGATTTTATATTTGTCTGGATGGATTAATATGAAGCAGTTACCATATTTCCCACACGGTCACGGTTGGACATAACATCATTTGAAGTTCTACTGATGTGTTTAAATGATGCAATTAGTGTCTGTTCTCATTATATGTGCCTTACCACTATGTCTCAGAGCCAAAGTTATTACAACAGCATGTTTATCCGCCACAAAGACCAGCACCAACCAGCCTGAATTTTCAGACATTTCTCCAAACCATTCTCCCCCAACAGCTGAGAAATGACGATCACTTTATTCAGCACGCTGATGTTATGTTTCCCCATGAAGGTTGAGGCTGTCTGCCCGACTAACGCTGGCCGATTATTCTTTGCGGCCCAATGTTTGTCTTGTGTTATTTTCAGCACTTTCTGTGGGCCGCGCTTATTATCTGTCAGAGATGGGACGTAATGCGTACTGTGCCGAGCGAGTCTTCTGCTTCTCTCAACAGAAGAACGTGTCCGAGGTGCTGCAGGGACTGGTTGGATTTCATCACCAGCGTGTGAACGGCCTCTTCCACCTGGTTATACAGACACGTCACAGACTCCAGAGAGTCCCTGCAGGAGACAGAAAGCATGTGGTTCAATGTGGTTCGCACTTATAGTTCAATATCGAGTACTACAGGCTAGTGAGAATCCCCTCCATATTATTTATGGTTTCTCGCTGCGCATAAAGGCTCTTGCTGATGGGAAACTGGGATTTACCGGGACCCAGCAGCTGTCCAAACATCACGGGCCCGGCTGAGCTCTAATCGTGATCAAATGAGACTAAACCGAGCCCGCTGAGACGCAAACACGCTGAGGGAAATACCTGAAGTCTTCCGACTGAGCAAACCGAGATTCTTCCTTCCTCATCCTGGCGAGAATAGACCCGCCTTCTCTTTGGAGGGCGACCAATCGCGTGTCTTCAAGCACCATCTTCATCGAACTCCTCTGCTCCTGGACGCAGGACTGGACATCCTGAACAATTGACAATTAAGTTAGTTCCTCAGTTTAGTTTAACATTCCTCAGCAGGTCATATTAAATAAATATAAGCTTTTTAAATTTTGGATTCGTTTAAAAGGGAGTTTTTAATTTGTGCAATTACTAACTAATTACATTAGTAGTAGTGGTGGTGGTGCACTGTAAAAAAATTAATCCTTTTTCTTTTAATCATTTTACAGACATTTCTGTTAACTCTAAAACTCCAAAAAGTAAGACACGACTCCAGAAAAACTAATTGAAATTGTCAGAGCAGTAGTAATCATATATTGAAGATATACAAAAACATGCCAAAGTTCAATAACAATTTATTTTGTTGTTAGTCACTGATAATGGTATTGATATTTATTGATATTGATATTTAATTTTTAGATATTTTAGTTTGCATGTTAATTTCAGCTATTTCCCTTATTTACTGTCACCTAGCACTTACTTAAAGGTAATAAAAAACACTAATAAACACTTATTTTCATTTGTAGCAATTAAAATGATGGATTGCAGGGATTTATCTTGATAAATTAGCACACAGAATCCAAAGTTACCTTTGCGGTAACTGTTTTTTTAACATCAAGTCTTCTGATCGCCGTCTGCAGTAATAAAGATGCTGCTTGTAGGTCGAGTTGAAAGAGAGAAAGCTTCTGAAAGGCACATATGCAAAAGACGTTAAACAACCATTAAGACACTTTGAAAGAAGGGTGTCTTGCCGCTTACTCAGCTGTTTGTCCAACTAAACATTTACAAGCACAAACCTAAAGCATGTGGTCAGCAGTCACACGGCTTGTCAGCAAGATCACATTTTGTTTATAATCAATTTACATAAGATTAGGAAAAGTCAAACAGACCGAACACAAAACAAATATAAAGAGACATTTCTTGTTGTCAGGAATGCGATCCACTTTGTTGTTTGCTCAACGAGACTCAGGTCTGTTTTAATTACTGATTTGAGATAACTAATTCCTCAAATACCATGTTACAGAAACAAATAAATATGTTTAGTGTGTAGGTGGCGTGACAACATCACTGACGGATGTGCTGTTATTTGTTGCATCATTTATATTGTGGGCATTTGCCACATGACTTAAAGCAGAGAGAGAGAGAGAGAGAGAGAGAGAGAGAGAGAGAGAGAGAGAGAGAGAGAGAGAGAGAGAGAGAGAGAGAGAGAGAGAGAGAGACAGACAGAGAGAGAGAGAGACAGAGAGAGACAGAGAGAGAGAGAGGCACAGAGAGAGAGGACAGGAAATGATGAATGATGCAAGCTGGACACAAAGCATCAGTGAATATACATTAACCACAGCACTGATGCAAAAAACCCAAAAAAGCATGTTGAATCATTGAAGTGTCCAGCTATACTTCCACAGGAGCAGCTCGAAAATCATGACAAAACAAAACACGATGGATGATATTCAACATTTAGTTTTTGTCTGGATCTATAAATGTCACATTAAGACTGTTGGTATTCACCGAGGAGGTCAAGATATCGGTCAGAAGATCGCTCTCCTCCCACCTGGTGAAACTGTAGCCAGTCTTCATGACTGTAGGGGAAGGATCCGCCGAGGTCAGAGGTCAACTGCTGTCCATCAACCGTCTTATGAAGGGCTTTCAGTGACGTCACAACATCTATCTGAAAGAAAAGATTGTGCAGTTTTACACACTGTACTATACGTATAAGTATTTGAGAATTTGAGTATTTGAACAAAAATACTGTAAAAACAGTAATATTGTGAATTATTATTACAACTTAGAATTTTATGTTTAAATTTATTTTAAAATGTAATGTGCATGTGTATATGATGCATTTTATGTCTTAGGAATATTTGATAAATATAAAGAACATTTGAAATAGAAACAGCTTGTAACATGTAATGGATCCTTGCTGCTTAAAAAAAATAACTGCTTTAAAAAAAATGCTGTAAAATACCAAATGAGTTCAACATCTGTGCAGTAGTACCAGGTACGGTATATGAGCCTACAAACTCCAGAGCTGAAGGCATGTGTATCTGAACTCAGAGAGAGCTGACTTTAGCTCTTAATTAAAAGGTTGCAGGTTTCCATGAAGGAGTAATTGCAGGGCACAGAGTGTGTTTGGGAGTGTTGATTACCTGAAGACCGGGATGCTTTTCTGGTCGAGGATTTGCATCTTTATCAACAAGCATCAAGATAGTGTGCACTGCATGAAGGGCCTGTTCCTGTGTAACACACACATTCACGAGACACATAGGTTAGAAAGAGTGACCCTTGACTGCCGCCTACCGGACAACCTCGTCCATAGACTATAAATGATGTCTTCAGATGCTGATGCTGGAAGTTGGTGGTGATGACTGTTTTCAGTACAGATCCTCACCTGAACCATGAGCAGGGATTTGTAGAACACAGAGGGCAGAGGACACTTCCTGCAGTCAATCACTACGGTCAGTCCCAGCTCTCTGATCTCCGTCCTGTGAAAATACACCTTCTTTTACATCAGTAAGTAAAGCATATTTGATATAGCGTATTAAATATGCGCAGAATTAAACAACCATCAAAAGAAAAAGCCATCAAAACAGATTGTAATTCTTGACAGACAGAAAATTCAAAGTGTGCGGCAGTTTTTTCTAATGTAGAAATTCTACAATTAAATTTATTGGTTTATCAGTGCTTTTAAATAGGATCATTTAACCGCTCAGTGGCGAGGAAACATAAATAACGATACTGTAAAATAATGTATTTTTATAAAACATAAGGAATAACTGTCCCGAAAATTCCTTTAGCTTTTATAACTGAACGATTATTCCCCTTTTTAAGGCTACTCACTAAATACAGAAGTGTGTGGACATGAGATATTGATGTATGCTTAAATTAGATATGTATTAATAAACGAGGGTGCAGGAAAGTAGTGCCGGTTTCTTTAGCTTGAGCGGACTAATATACAGCGTTGTTACATGGGAGTTAAAAGTCCTTTACAAAGTCCTTTTTTTGTGTACCTTCGTTATCTTGGTTCTGGAATGAATGTATACACACACACACACACACACACACACACATATATATATATTCATTATACATTTTAGGTACAAACATGCCTGATAGGCTAATGAGGCCTGTGTTTGTACTACTACTCCAGGTCTACTACTTTTACTGCCCTCTTGTGGTGATTGAGCAGATTGGTTTCTCTGGTACCTGGGAATAGATTGCAGGTAGAGCAACAGTCTGCAGAACTCATGAGGAGAGAGCTGAGAGGACGCCCAGCCTTTCCTTCCCCCGTAGACCTCAACCACAGCCCGCCCAGCTCTGTCACGACTGCCTGGAATTGGTAAGAAAACATACAGCACCGAGTCAAAACAACACTACTTAACAGAATGACCATATCTGCAGCGCATATATGCTCGAGTGTGCAAAAGAGTGGTCATTTTAGCAAAAGCGCGACAGCATTTAAGAACAAAAGCAAAAAACAAAACACAGTTGCCTTGAAAACACATTTAGAAAAAGTTCTGTATTTTCTGTGTTTGGATTGCTGCATGCTAACCGCTACGTTATAGAGGCCTCTCAAAACTGTTTTATCTAGAGTGGAATGTGCAACATGTGCAGAAAGCAGAAGTTCATTTTAGCACGAGTAATTTCGGTTCAGACCCCCTGAAGTAATCTTGTTGTTAAAAGGCACGTTTTACTAACATTAGTATTTTCATATTTTTTCCTGATCATTGTGAAATTGTCTTAAGATAGCTTTAGTTATTTTGTTTCTCATATTTTTCTCAATAAAAGTCTGCCCTTTGTAGGCTACAAGTAGGTTAAGTAGTTTTGGCAGATGCTAGGCAGAATTTTAAGGTTATCACGTGACAAGATTGTTGTCGATCTTAAATAAAAAAACATGATGTGTTACATTAGTTGTTACATCACAAGCCTAAAGTCATAAAATAGTCTTATGTAAGAATTGACTTAAATTTAGTCATTACTCACTAATGATTCTGCTTGTATTGAATTAAATGGAATTTTGCTATCTCTGGTATTTTTTCAAACAAATCTACTGTATTGTGTGTCATTAGAAGATGCACTGTTGTTGTTGTTGTTTTTTTTTTTTTTTGATGAATTAAGATTAAATTATTTGATGAACACTTGCTCAAGGGAACAGTTGCTTATATACAGTAGTCCTATATATTAGTCTTTACATGGATCAATCGTAGCCCTGAACTTTAAACGCACCGCAACACATAAATTCACAATTAGAAATTCATTAGGAGGCATACCTGGTAGACAGATGATGCCCAGCTGGAGAAGGCTCTTGATTGTGAGGTCCTGGGAAAGAAAAGTTGCCTGAACTCTGTTCTCAGGCTGGCTTGTAAAGAGTTGTTCAGCGTCTGATTTCTGGAGCTCTACTCCATTAACAGCTGGAGTTCCAGCTTTTCCTGATTCTTAGAAAGATGAGAAATTACATTTATTTTCAACACTACTAATATGTTAGTAGAAAAGATAATGATTAAAAACCTATTTCTTTTTTTCTGAAGCTATTGCTTTGGTGAAAAGATGTGTGCCACAGCTAGATGGGGCTGTTGATCTCCTTTAAAATCTTTGGGGAAAAAATGACTAAAAATTACCAAACCCATCACCCTCCTTTTCTCATTTACATTGACATCTAACAGCTTCCCCATAAAAACAGGGGGATGTAGTTATTTCTGTTCCCTGCTCTGTTTGCTCCTCACGAATGCTTTTATTCTGTTCTGCTAAAGAAAGAAATCAAATGAAGCACGCAGAAATTCCCCTGTGGAATGCTATGCACACTTCTGACCTTTGGCCAGTGTCACATTGCACTCTTTTAAGATGGCCTTTGAGAAGGGTATATTTTCTCCTCAGCAATTGACCAGGGTCAAGGTCATCTGTAAATCAGTTGATATGTCATGGTGGGAGGCAACTAGACGTTGCCTCATAGTAGTTTCATTTTTATACAAGCAAATGTTCGTATCAGTCATGTTTGAACATGCTTTTCATTTAAGGATAAAGATCTAAAAAAACAGCATGTTCGCCAGACGTCATGTTGCTTCAGATGTTCATTTGACATCAAAGTGAAATGTGGGGTAAAATCTGTATGCAATTAGTTGAGACACACAGAAAAACCACCGAAGAGAAGAACCACAGAAAAGAATTGTAATGTCTAAATGTCTGTAACGAATCAGAAGCACAAGTCTCTTTTATGCAGAGGTCAAACTCAACTTACCCTTTCTTGTTTCTTGTCGTCTGTTTAATTTTGGGGACACCAAATTAGCGGTTTGTTTTATTCCCTGGATAGCAGGCAACATGGGAATGATCTCTGGATAGACATCACTGCGGCTTCTGTTAGTTGGCTTGTGCAATTGTAGACACTCTTTGGTTGTGTCTGAGACTGAAGAGGATGAGCGGGATTTAGACCTGCTTTTACCTTTGATCACCTGTGCAGGTGATCCTGGGCATCTTTCACTCTGTCTATCATCACAGAACACTTTGTAATCCAAAGGCCTGTTCTCATGTTGGAACAGAAGTTGACTGCACTGGGGCTGAAATGGAGGAGGTGTTCGTTTGGAGGCCTGTGTTAGCTGAATTGGATGGAAACCCTGCAAACATAGATTGGCATCTTGTCTGTGACCACTGTGGTCAGGTAAAGCCCTGAGTCCCATTTTGGGTAAGTGTTGGGTTTTGGCGTGTTTCTGACCGCTAATGTGCATTTGAAATGAATCTTGTCTAAAAGAGTTGTTCAGACAGTGCTGCCTTTTGTCGGGTAGTGCCTTAGTTCCAAGTACAGTCTGATGGACATCCTGTTGCCCAGTGAGGAATGACTTGTGTTGTTGTCTTGCTTGGACCATGCTAAGGATCTGTTGGGTCATATGTTGGTCAGAAGCCTCTGCATTCTCCCTTGAACTGCAGTCATGAGGTATGCTCTGACTTGAGTTGTTTTGGCTTTGCTTTTGTTGGACTGAGTTCTCAAAGGATTGCATCGGGTTTCTGTCTGCTTGGTTTGGTGTCTGGCCAAATGTACAACTCGAAGATTTAGGTCTAAGGCTAACTCCGTATGCCTCACAGCTTGGCTCAACCTCCCCTATATCTGTCCTTGTTTCATCTAGGGAAGGTAGCATACTTGTTCTCTCAAAATTTACAGGGTTTCGTAGAGCTGCCACATAAGACTGCCGATACCTGAATTTGGACTCTGGATCATTTTGCATGCTCTCAGGTGGTTTGTTTTGAATACAAGGATTGCAGTCCTCTCCACACAGGTTAGCATTACTTTTTGGGACAGGTCGAGTTGTCCTGACTAACTTGAAACCCAGTGGTTTTGTGGGGATTGCTATTTTGTTGAGGACAAAAGTCTCTTTCTCCTTGTTAAACTCTAAAAGATCCACATATTCTCCTTCTAGCTCTCCGTTGTGCCTGCTGTCCCAGGTATTAGGAGATACCCAGCCAACAGGTTTACCAGCAAAACTGCTTATTGGGTATCCTGGGTCAATCTTCACCAATCTGCTGCCACCCTCCACTAGCTGAACAGAAACTGCCATCCCATCATTTGCTGGAAGGATCCTAGTTTCCATCTCAAGTGGTGAAAGGCCTATAGGTACTCGCGACTCGTTCTCTGAAATCTCAGTTTTAAGATCTTTCACACGGAGAGTTGGAGCTGAACATGGCTTCGTTTCAGGCCACATGTTAGATTTAGGCCTGTCAAGGAATTCCGGGTTTGCAACTTCGGTCCAAGGTACCTTCACAATCCCTTGGTCAGAGGAAAGCACACACTGGCATAGAGGATTTCCATGACGTCCCTCATTTATTTCCCTTAGCCAAGACTCCGTGAATATGCATGGATAAGATGTCTCAGGAATGGGAGTCCCCTCAATTGCAGTACCCTCGAGCAACTTGGAACTGGCTTGCAGCACTAGATTCTCTTGCCCCAGGAGGTCTTCCTGCACGAGAAGACTTTTAAGGACGATTCGGGCTGACTGTTCTCCAAAAGGTTCCACCTGCAAGTAGAAATCTCCAGGTCGGAGCAGTAAAGGGTTGATGGGGGCGAGTTGGATCACCACACGATCTCTCAGGCACAATGGCCAACCCTCACACCGGAACAGCACATCGGAGTATGCAGCCTAGCGGGAGAAAGAAAGAGCACAGCTAGTTTGTTGACTTGCAGATCATTTTGGATTGACAGATTTTATGACCACAAGATTCCTAATGGCTTAGGTCTTGATGCAGTTTATTGGCTTGCACGCAAACATTCTTGAATCCCCTTCAGAAGGAGCTGCCTTGGAAAGGCCTTTGTTCTTTCTGAAGATAAAACAAAACAATCTTGTGCTGAGTGGACAAGGATAAGTAGCTTGTGGGATCTGTGCCATAAAAATCCACATGGAGGAAATATCTGCACAGGAAACTGCTTTCATCTTGCCCAGTATGCTAACATACTTTACCCTTTAAGGCTCAGTTCACCCAAACATGAAAATGCATAATTGACTCACTCTTATGACATTCTCACTGTCCTTTTACATACACTGAAAGCATGCACTGAGCATGGCCTGTTTAGCATCATGGAGTAATCCATGCAAACCTATATTCCAAGTCTACTGAACCTTCATGCTAAAGTTAAAGTGTGGAATATTGCTCAAACAATACAAGATGAAATAATAGTTTTGAAATTCCCTACTTCATGTTGAAGGCGTTATTCATTAAAACACTTTCCCCTCTTTGTATAGATTTAATATGATTTAGAATAGCATGCAAGACTTTGGACTATGGACAACCTTATGTCATATGGGTTAGGGATTACATCAGGGCGAGTGAATAATGATATTTTGTTTTTGTGAAACAAGTTACTTGGCAGGTAGGCTGTTGGCCATTTTAGATGGTTGCCCTTTACTGTGGCACTGTTGAATTTTAAATCCAATGGCCTTTTTTTGTTGTACTCACACAGGCTGCTTGTTGCACGCTCTCTAGGATATGTTTGGCTGGGATAAGGAAGTTCAGCAGGCACTGCAGCGCATCTCCATGGTAACGTTCCTCAATGGTGCGAAAGAGTTGGCTGAGAACAGTAGGAGCGGTAGCCTCAAACGGAGGGAAAAGAGACGACAGGGCGCTCTGAATGGACCAGTCCAGGGAGGAAGGGTTCTGAGGTGGAGAAAGAGAGAGAGAGAGGTTTATTTATGAGGTTTAATAACTGTATTCTTTGTATGAAAAATATCCAGGGTTGCATAACATGAGATATCATACTACAGTTATTGTTCATTATCCCTAAATGCTTTGTTTACAGATGTAAAATGAGGTTGTTGTCAAATGCCTGTGGCAAAACCTTTTCAGAATTTCAACCCCTCCTAAATCTCACTTGTTACAGGGCCAAGCAAAGAGACAATGAAGCTTGTGTCATGTCAAGGTTTCACCATTTTGGCCTAAATAAATCCACATTTTCCATTCTCTTGTCCACCATATAAAGGCAGTGTGTCTCTTTCTTTTCCTAAGGCATCACCTTGCAGCTAAAGAGCCACATTTGTTTACCTTGTTATTGTTTGTTGAACAAAGGTACAATTTCTCCTATTCATTTTACCATTAGCGACCATCTCCAGCTTAGAAAGGCTCTGGGACATGAAAGTGTGAGTTTGTCCAAGATACACCTCATTTGAGATGGTTTACCTCATGCTGAGGAGATTTGTGTCAATAGCATACAAGTAAAACAAGGTAGAACAAATAAAACACATGCTCTGAACATGGCTGCACAAGTGTTTATGTACAGAGCGCGTGTGTAATATAGAAACATCCACATTCACATCTGAAGGATTACAGCTAAGTGTCTCTCATTTGCTCTCTCAAATATTTATCATACATGTTTCTCAGCCAGTGCTCTGCAATAAGGATGTTAGGTTCACGTTTCATCTGTCCGACTTGGAATAATGTACAAAGCAGATGTGGGAAGAGCTGCTGTCTGGAAAACTAGTGAAATCTGTTCCAGTCTAGATGACCTTGGTTTAAACCTTAAACAGACCAAACCTGTAATAGAATGGATAACCACCTACTGCCAGTTAGAGGTTGAAACTCTTAAATGTTTAAAAACGATTTTTATGAAGCCTAGTGCAATGATTAACCATAGAAAGAAATGCATGCTTTAAACGTGTTAAAATAGTTGTATGTTTAGTCTGGTAATCTCTCATTTCAACTGACTTGGTGGCTTCCTGGATAAGATGATTACAGGACCTGAGTGTGATCTCGTACAGGAAGTTTATGTCTGCTTGGAAAGAACAAACATAAACAAAACCCTTCCTTTTTTGGGCCCTGCAATGTCTCAGTGGTACATGTGTATTATATAACAGTGTACATTAAACAGGTTTTGTATAGTTATAATTTGTTTAGTTTTGTCTAGTTTTCAGTTGTATTTACTATCATTTATCGTTTTTTTTTTTGTTTACTTGACATGCTAGTATCATTTACAGTTGTTTAGCAGTGTTAGCAGCTATTTTAGTAGGCTACAGTCTATTTTTTTTTAAAATAGTGAATTTTTATGTTAGTTTAAGCAAACAAATATTGTTTTCATTTGGTTTATTATTGTTTTCATTAACAATGATTACATTGACATGACCTGACAGTATTTACAGTAAGTAGTGTTTGCTAAGACAACATCACTGTTATTATTGCACATATTTAAGCTTAGAGTTTTAAACGGATACCGTACGTAACCATAAGTCTTCAGCTTCTTGAATTTGTATTTAATTTTATACTGTTTGTGCGAAACACGTGAATTATTCCTCCATTCCTCCAAGTCATTGAATGATGCAGACAGATGGACGTCTGCTTTGTCATGTATTTATGAAGAATGCATTCACTGATGCTTATCTGACATTCTCGCCGTTTCCTGCTTGGTATAACATCATTTCGAATGGCAAGCTTATCCTCGGTGTGTATGTTTTATGATCCTGAACAGCATTAGGACGGGACCTTCCACAATAGGTTTAATGATTAATAATTTGGAACGATCGTGTAAAGACACAATAGCCTTTTTGTTTAATCGTTAACGAAAGTAGCTTGTCTGGCCCATGATTTTGTCTCATTCCGGGTGGTCCGTCCCGGCTGCATGTGGAACCTCTTCCCATCCTCTCTCTTTCTTCTTCTTGGGGTAAACACATCTGCACGGTGCAGATCACTGTCTCGCCATGGCTCTGAGCCTGTCGTTCTGTTTAACCCCCCGTTACTTCTCCTGTTACACGTCCACACCTCGGTTTTCCAAACACGTCCAAGTCAAACTTCATTTAGCAAATCCTCAGGATCCCAAATGAAGGATATCTGGAGCCTGGCGTTGTTCCTGTAGTCTGGTATTTGCATTCAGGAGACCGTCAGTTGCATTTCTCCGTGTTTTTGTAAATATCACCCTTAGATGAAGCCCTTGGCTGAACTTTGGAAAGTTAATTTGAAGGCTCATTTGATATCCGGAGATATCTTTCAAACTTTAAAGCACTTAAAGGAATAATGTCTGTCCTCTCACCTGCAAGAGCCTTCATTTTAGCTGTGCAGTTTTGGTGCGACAACTCTCAATTAAATCTACACATAAATATCTATTGCAAAAACATCTTCAAGTCTCCCTATAATTACATGACATAGATCTCAACAGGTAATTGTATGCTTCAGTCTAATGTTGGAAAAACACCAAAGCTCAGCTATCATTAATTCTGAAGCTTTTTTGTGTTTTCTCATAAATGCGCAGTAAACAACCTGTTTCTCAACAGCCTTTTTAGTGGTGTTTTGATAGATTACCCGCTTACCAACGTCACAACAGTATCAGTGACTTCAAATTAGTCATTTTAAATTGTTATTCATTATGCAAAAAGTGTAAAAATATTTAATTGAGACAAAAAACGTTTCTTTTAGCAAGACTATTTTAGTGATTTTATTACACACACACTCACTAATAATAGCTTAAATATGTCATTTTCATTACTGGTTTGTCATTTTAGTGCAATTACCGTACATGTCAAGTATAGGTTTGGGGCATAAATGGTTGTGTTTTGCTGTGCTTTCTTGACATGGCCTCCTCCGTACACACCCACAGATGCCGAGTTTCTTGTTTGAATGGCAGAGAAATCGCATTTTGATTGAATGCCTTCACGACCGTTCTATAATTGTTTATTCATGGGCATATCTAACGCTGGTGTGAAAACAGGGCCTTTAGTGGATAAAACACGGTGGTGAAATTTTGCATTGGAAATAACGCCAGAATTCTATTAGTTACCGAATTAAATTAGATAAGAGTGTGAAAAGCTGTGAATGGAAGTTCGAACCCAGAGAGACAAAAGTTAAATAAACATGCATGCAAAAACCAAATGCAACAGCAGAACAGTACCATTATACAGTGTTTGAAAACATTAGTCCTGTCCTCAAAGAATAAGTCTTGACTTGTGCATTTGGCATGGGACAAAAGAGGCACTCAGAGCCTTTAAAACCCTCTTTTCAGGCTCTGCATTCACCTCTGGGTTGCACAAAGAACACAAAAATGTTAAAAGTACAAGCGCTTGAAGTAATAAGTCTGTGTGCACTATTGAGACGAACACTAATCTAACCTGAACGGGATTCTTCATCATCTGTAAGCTTTGGAAAGTCTCTCATTTCAGCTGTCAGATTCCAGTAATTGTGATCTGTCTCTCCCAGCAGCTCTCCTCTCTCTTCCTCCTCTCCTCCCTCTTCAGGACAGTGTTGTCTTTGTCTCTGCGCCACTGTGCTTTAACTCCTTACAGAGTTTGGCACAATGGAGCTTTCTCACACCACTGGCCGCTCTCATCAGACAAACATCTACAACATCTGACAAGCTACTCCTCAATTAACTCGTTTGTCTGAATGCGGTTTTTAAAATAAAGGCTCTTCTTTGCACAAACATTTTTCTTTTATACAGCTGAAGTCTGTCATTTTTCCTCTGCATGTTTAGCATGATTTTTATAGAACTTAACGAGGTCCTCGTGCATGTTTATTTTATTTGTATTGGAGGATTTGCTTCTCTCACAGTGAAACTTTTTGTGCAATATACGATTTGTGTATGCATTTTCTTGGTCGTAGTTATTATCGTAGTTCATTTCATAAACCATAACGCATTTCTCATTGGATTAGAATAAATCGCCTTCATGCATTTCTTACATTCTTTGCATCTTTTGCAAACCATGTGCTACAGACAAACAAAAGTGCTGTTCTCTCCGTGTAAGAGTTTTACTGGTTCGTATAGGGACGAATACTTTAAAAGTAATTAGAAAAACCTTTCACTAATGAAAGTGGTTGATAAAAATAGACGTGAAGGAATTGGTAATCAAAGTAACACAACAATGCCTGCAAGAAAAAAAAACTCTTGCTGCTTGACATCACAGACTTCAGAAGTACAATTAAAATGAATATGCTGCTTTGTTTTAAAGCGAAGTCTATAAAAAAGTACTTTGCATGCATTGTTTTAGACGCAAATAAATCTGCGTATGCATATAACAAGAAACTAAATCTTTAAATGGAAATGACCAGGAAACAGACAAAATGTAAATCCGTTACATTGCATTCAAAAGCACATTTATCAGTTCCCCATTTCTATAATGTGCTATGCCTTTCTCATCAAGTTGCTTTTGTACTTTTCTGGCCTTCTTTACATCTTTTGCAATCAGCGTGAATGCAGATATTAGTCAATGAAATGATTTTGTTATATTAATGAGATTAATACAAATACATGATGCAGTGTAGGTAGCTTCGCTGATTACAATAAGATTGATTATGGCAAGTGTTTCCATTTTTTTTTTTGTCCGTTCCTGTCTTCCTCCTCATTCCAGTATCTCTTCTTTATCCATTTATCCATAAACGAATCTCTCACAGACACTCTAGCAGCACTTGAGCGTTTATTTCCAGAACATATTAAACCTTAAACAGCCATATATCACCTCTGACATCTGCAGGTCTCGCGAACACGTCTGTCTCTGCACGCTGCCAACTTATTTTTACAGCTCGTATATTTTATTGACTCTCTCCCCGGTATGCCCTGCCGATGAAGCAACGCTCTGTGGTTTCTCGCTGAGATCCAAGACCGCAAGACTGACTCCAAATGATCCCGGATATCATATTTCATTGGATTTTGATTGAGGGTCCTGGGACCTGTTTCCAAAATAAATACTGGCAACCCAAAACAGGCGAAAGACCGCGAAGGTGTCACGGCTCTATAGCACGCATTGCTTATGGCTCCCTGAACTTCAGAATGATTGGAGCATTGCGTCAGGTGGAAAATTGAAAGGAAGAGTTGAGAGCATTACCACAGTTCTGGCAGATACACCCTAAAAATCTGGATTTAAAATCGCTAGTCTAGGATCTGGCAACCCAGTGCTCTTCAGAAAATCCCTTTATTTCCAGGATGTTTTGTAGGGTACTGGGACACCATGTGATGGGGAACATCTGGGCGATGAACAACATGCTAATAGAAAACAGACGTAAATCATCCGATTTCTCTTTGAGCGCTTGACGGGAACTCTGTCTGAGGTCAGAAGATCACTTTTTTTTTTTCTAAAGGGGAAAAATGCACAAAACATCACAGTCCGGTTGCTGATGATTATAAAAAGCCCTTAAAACATATTTTACGACATGTCACACACGGGGCGGTTACTTTCAGTAAAATGCTGTGTTAACTTTGTGGAGTTACAAGAAAAAACTTCCATTTCCTTTTTGTTCTATTTCCTATCCTTAAGGCATCATACCGGCTGTGTTTCAACAGCTGTAACCCACTAACTTATTTAGTGTGCCAAAGCAAATCTCTAAAACCACGCTGGGGCTTTGATCCAAATCTTAGTGAGCTCCCTACATAGTCTGTATCTTAGGGCATCGTAGGCATGTTCTTCATTTAGCCTAAATCTTAACGCAACGTCTTGAGCACTGTATACCAATCCCAGTAGTGATTTGTATTTATTTTAGAGTATCACATCTAAGTGGCTATGCTAAAAGCCAACTAGGGCTCAAGGATAAAAGTATTACCGCTAGATTTATTTCAATACCATCCTAATTCAGATAATCTAGTATCGATATTTTTTCATTTAACGTGAAGGAAATCGGTGAAGACCTCGTGAATAGCGTAACTTGTTTAACTATTAAAGTATATATATTTTTAATTGTTTATATAAGGGTCTGCACAACAGAACTTCTAATAAAGTACAGATTTGGCTGAAAAATATATTGGTCATTATTATTATTAATAATAATAATAATAATAATAATTTTAATTTCTATTATTATTATATTATATATTATATAATTTTTTGTATTATTTTACATTGTTAATTTTTTTAAGTACATTTTATGTATTTTTGAATAATTAACTTTTCTTTTGGAGGTTTAACTTGAATATTTGTAGTAGATGAAACTGTGACTCATTTATTTATTGAAAAATAATAAACTTGAGCAATTTTTTAAAAAATAGCTTACATTTTAGATGATCAGCTATGTCTATGTGTAATTTTTTTTAAAATGCTCAAGTTTATTATTTTTGATAAATACCGATATTTATTAATTGCCTATCCCTAGGCTAAACTCTATTGATATCAGTTGTGTGTTGAGACTCAACAGAAGCACTTTTTTTTGTATATATGTAAAGTGTTACACTATCGACATATTTATTATGGTGAGGTTTATTATCCGGTGAAGTTTATTATAGTTTATGGTTTTGTCTTAAAGGCCAGCTGCCTGTGTAGAGAGCAAGGGAGGTTTCTTAGAGCCGTCTGTGTTGAACACTAATCCTGTGACAGGTAGATGCCAGAAGGCACGAGTGTGTGTGTGTGTGTGTGTGTGTGGTGTTGTTAAGGTCTGCGAGAGCACAGCGTGACTGTTGTTTATGTGTATGAATGAGAGAGTTAGCTGTAATGGTGTTTTTCTGCAGTGAGCGCAGCTGTCAAACGGCCAGTTTAACCTCTGCACAAGAAAACAAGTGTGCAGGTGAGCTCCAGACACTTCTACAGTCACACGATCACATCTGTGTCCGTAATTAGCATTAAAACACATATGTTACTGTATTGTTTGAGAAGTGCAGTCACTTTAGCAGTCTGTTGTGCACGTGACGGAGAAAGGCGTGTAGGTGAGTCTTATTTGAGCACTTTATCATCAGTAAATAAGAGTATAAACTCCAGAAAGTATTGCAATATGACAACTGTATCTGAAAACTAAGACATGAGACTTTAAGTGAACTTCTAGTTTTCTAATTTTTACAAAGTTCAAACGAAGAGCGTGCATTTAAAATAGAAAACTTTTGATTCTACTGCTGTCATTTTATTAACAGTTGAATGCATCCTTCCTTGAGTGAATGTATTAATTAAATAACTCCTACTGGCATCAAACTTTTGATTAGTATGTCATCACTTAATCCCAGAGCTCACTGCGTGTCTGTTGTGCAGAGTTTATTTTATCCATGAAGATGTGATCTGACTCTTTTCGTTTGACCGAACAGAGCTCTGGCAGCTCCAACGGTTGCTTTTGGCCGAATAAAAAACAGAAATCAGCACACGTCTGAACATATTGGTGAAATGACGGATAAATACAGTATACGCATTACTGTTATCATCCAAAGGGGATGTAGGCTGTTTTCTGCTCAATGCAGCTGCCATGAACTCCAATGAATCCACAAACATGCCTTAAACACACCTGTATCTGCTCTCATGTACCTGTCGGTGTGTAAATCAGTGCAGTATCTGAGACCAAACACACCTGCCTGACCCAAATAAAACACAACATGAAGCTTCAGCTCTCAGCCGAACTCCATCAGTCATTCGGAGAGGCGTAACAAACCATCGATATACGGACAAAGCTCAATCTGTGCCGGAAAATGGGTCAAGCTGAGGATCTCAAGAAAAAAACGCACACGTTCTTACTGCGAGATCGCGACACCAAGCTGCTGGGGACAAATATGGGCTCATTACATGCTTTTAAAATCCATAATAAAGTCTTTTTAATCTTAAACAATGTTGAAACTATTTTATCAGTAACACAAGCCGAGACAAACTTCAAGAACTTGATGCAGACCAGTGCAACTATAGCCATGCTAAATGAACATTAATGCATGTTAAGGACTAATTCATGGTCGCCTACAGCAACATTTAGCTATAACCAGTTCACGGTTATCTGTGGTTCAGTAGGTCAGTGGTACAACAACACACACCGCGTGTGGAAAAACTGAAACGAACGAGTCTTATTTACCATCTTGACGACTGAATCGCAGCTACTGGGTTGTCATCTTAAACTCTGTAGAGAAAACTCCCCAGTTTAGTTGTGCACTGGTATTGGCAGCGTTCCCACGATAGCCTCACATCCAGAGGTGCTTCCATGCTTTCAGACGGCTGCTGGGTCTGGACTGCTGTGGATCGCTGCCATTGTTTAGCAAGTTATCGCAAGTTTGTACAAGAGTGCGACGTCTGCTGAGAAATGCAAAGTGTCAAGCGGTCTGTCGTCGGCTCACTGCGCCGTTTGTCTCGACTGTAAAGTGTTTGAGAGAGAGAGAGAGAGAGAGAGAGAGAGAGAGAGAGAGAGAGAGAGAGAGAGAGAGAGAGAGAGAGAGAGAGAGCGTGCAAGTAAAGGGTCAGAGAAAAGGAGGAGGAGGTCTTTCTTTCGGAGGAAATCCCCCTGAAGGCTTTTCATACTTTTCTCAGTGGCAAATCAGGACCTCCCTTCACACACACACACACACACACACACACACACACACACACACACACACACACACACACACACACACACACACTCACACACACGGTCAAACAAAGAGACCACTAAAGCCTCCCTAAATTCTTTCATTTCCTTTGTACAGTTCAGTTTCTTCGTGTTTAAACACTTCAGAGAGAGCCAGAGACTCTTGGAATGCATGGTTACACAAACACCTGAAGATTATTCACAGACGCTCTCAGGAGGAGACTGACGGATGAACAACACTGATGGTCTCTTAGAAGGAATGTCCATTACTCACACACACACACACACACACACACGCTAGACTTCAGTGTGAAAGTTTGCTCGACTTTGTAGCTTGTTCTGCCAAAGACCTGCCCACTTATACGTGAAAAGAGCGTGTGATTGACATGTACAGTGACCAACCACAGTTTGTTTTTATGTGCTGCTTAGACATGGGCTTCTTTGTCTCTTTCTTTCTTTTCTTCTTTTCCCCCTGTTTTTTTTTTTAATAGTGGTTTATATGTTTTATTAGTTTAGAATATTTTTAGTAGTTTATATATATTAGTGTATATATATATATATATATATATATATATATATATATATATATATATATATATATATATATATACATATATATATATATATATATATATATATATACATATATGTATATATATACATATATATGCGTGTGTGTGTATATATTAGTATTTTTTTAGTATATATGAATATATTAGTATGCATATATACACAATTAGTGGTAAAATTTATAAAAATATATATATGTAAATATAAATATATATATATAATTTTTTTTTTATTAATTTTAACACTAATTTGGTAATTTTTGCACTTAAACTTGTATTTCAGTTGTCAATGCAGCAATTTCAGCTATATTTTAATTAGCAAAACTATTTTTTATTGTTTTGCTACAATAAGGGTGCTCAATAAACAGGATATTCATAAGCGGTGCTGGAGATTTCTTTGAATAATAATGTGTCAAAATGAGTGGAAAAGTGTCAAAATAAGAGCGACTGAAAGTTATTTCAGAGGCATGTATTAAGACTGTTTAACAGCGTCCATTTCATGTTGACTTTAACAAGCCGCCGCCCAACTGAACAGAATATGACAGATGATTCTGGCCACACATTAAACACAACGATGAAAGAATTATGGTTTTACCAGTTAGTCCGGAGCGTTACATGGACAACATCAAGGACACAGAGAAGATGAATGTGGATAATAGAGTCCTTGTGTCTCTCAGCTATAATTGAATAAAGATAAAGTACTGTGAGAAAATTAGACCGATGGACAGATGAGTCAAGAAGAAAGAGAGAGGGGGATTTGGTGAGCAAGAAGCAGATGGAAAGATCTGTCGTGTTTTAACATTCATCTGACGCTCAAATCAAAGTCTGTCTAAAACCCCCGAAGCAGAGAGATGTCTGGAGATAGAAAAGGCACAAACACAAAACAACTTTTTTACAACGTCTGCAGAAAATGTGCAGCTGCCGAATAAGTTACATACCCAGTGTTAATACTTGGAGGCTTGTTCAGATCACCGACCACAAAGGAAGTGATTATAATAAAAAAATCACGTTTGGAAGAGGAAAAAACAGCACAGCTCTACAGGTTTTTAGTTAGAAATAAATAAAGCAGGTATTGTTTTTCATTGTTTGTGGTGCATTTAACCTTATATCCCAATAAATGTGTTTTTATGACGCCAAAATATTACTGGAATTTGATAATTCTCTATTCCAAGCACAATACCACCTTAAAGACCGATATATGCTTTTTTTGAGCAACACTGATTTATGTACCTTACTACACGTTTTGCCCCAGTATATAACTAAACGTTAATGCTCTCATGTTGGAAATATTCCCTACACCGAACAAACCTAGTGTGTGTGAAAACCCCTTAGATATAAAGCTGGATATGTGTGCACCATTTCATCTCCCAGCATATAAATATTACAAGTCATAACATGGTATTCTTCAATTAAGTGTAAATGTCGCTTTGTTAATCAAAACTCTGTAAGTTATGTTAAAAGGTGTGAGTTTTACTGCCTCTAGTGTTAATTTCTTTCATAAGCTGCACTGATGTACTTATTGTACGTCAGGTCCAGGTCCGTTAATGCCATGAGACCAGGTAAATACTACTAAATTATTAGAAAGTTCAAACATTATGAATGATAAGTAAACAGTGTAAGTATAAACAAATTAAAGGAAAGAAAGTAGAATAAATAAAACAATTGCAATCGAACAATTATGCAAATGAAAAAAGAAATGTTAAAAGTATGTCTAACTCAGTAGTATTCAGGACAAAAACTAGTCTTGACTGTGTGAACTAGATACTGATTAAAATGATTTAATTAGCCATCAATGATTTTCTGTTCGTCTTTTGTTGTTTGTTAACATTTAATGACGGAAGGCATAGGCTGCTGTCACTTTAAGAGCTAATGCACAAAACCAAAATAATGAAATCTTTTTCAACCATTTTATGTTCACTTAAGGCGCAACATCTGTGTTTACAAGGATTCCTGCCAAGATGGGCATTTTGACCATTTTTGGTGCACGTGTCCATTCGAGAGGAAGAAAACTCAATCTCGTCTTCCCACACTGGCATGAACAGATTACAATCGCTTGACTGTTTAAATTGGCAAGACTTTCGATAAACAGACGCGGCGCTGATCGTCTTTCACGTTGTCCCCAGGCCGTCAGACCATAATGATGCTGAGAGAAACGGGAAGAAATAAGAATTGATGGTTCTTGTTAAATCTCAGCGCGAGAGACAGGCTGCATGTTCATCTGGACCTTCTGGACAAGACCCTCAATCCAGAAAACACCCTGAAGCTGCTGGACCTGCAGGGGTCTGAGCTTCCATTACAGGGTCATTCACACACACACACACACACACACACCAAAGCATCTTGTCTCATGATCCCTCCGTCATCTTTACATGCACATAATAAATTGTATTTACAGTCTCAAGATAATTTGAGTGAATCCCTGCGAGATCAGCTCTAATCCAAAGATGAGATGTGTTGTTATCCTGTCTTCATTTACTCATTCTCAGGTCGCTCCGAACCGGTTTGGCTTTTTTCCCATGAGTGATGTTTACCAGGTTCTTCACTCGGCCGTTTTTCATACAACAGCAGTTAATGGTGTGCAGAATATGCTGTGAATATTTCTGCTTATTAATAGTTAGGTTTGGGTATTAAGGGGACAAAATACGATAATGCAGTAGTCATTCGGTAATACTTAGTTTTATGGTCACACCTATTAGTTGCTTGTTAGCATGCATATTACTAGAACATTAGCCGTTTTATTAGTGATAATTAACCACATAGTAATTATCGGTAATTATTCGGGTCGACAAATTTAGCCTTATTCCTAAGTTAGCCCTTCAGTCTGTTGTCATTGTCATATTACTTCGGACAACTTGGAAAAATGCTAAATTCATGTTATAACGATAGCTCATATAACACTGGAACTTTTCTTTTTGATGCATGACAAACCCTGTGCACCCATCACTTCCATTGTGTGGAAAAGAACAGCTCTTGCATGCCTCTAAATATCTCCTTTAGCGCTCCACTAAAGGTTTATTTAAAATCAGATCTCGAGAGGAATCTAAAATGGATCCATTTATTTGCAGATGGAAAAATGTATCTATTGAAAGAAGAATGCATTAGATATCAGTTTTAGCCTAAAGAACACATCTGGAATAGAGGATGGTGTGTGTGTGTGTGTGTGTGTGTGTGTGTGTGTGTGTGTGTGTGTGTGTGTGTGTGTGTGTGTGTGGCAGATCAGCCTGAAATGTTAATGAGTAGTGTGTGGTTTACGAGCGGATTTCTGTATTAAGCTTATTGTCTTAAAAAAAAAGTTTTTTATTTTTTTATTTTTTTACTCTTTACTCATTTCTGTAACCTGATCACCATCATCTGTTTCTGCTTTATCCTGCAGTGCTTCGTGAGGATATAGCAACTCTAGGAATGAGGCTTTTCACCTGTGATGTGCAAAGAGCATTAAAATCAAAGCCTATGAATCTGATTTCTCTTTCAGATGAAGTGGGGAAACTTTGTTTATAGAAATCAGTGTATTTGAAATCAATGGCTAATCTTTCTGGGATGCACAAGGGGAAATATGTAGAAGAAGAAGTCCTCATATTAAACATTTCATACAAAAACCCTGTTCTTTTGATTTTTAAAGCGACTACATCATCTTTTTTGAGGGGAAGCTGCTTTTCTATGCATAAGAACTTCTGGTTATGCATTGCTGGTGTAATTCCTGTAGATGGAGTGAGTTTAGTTTGTGTTATGTTAGTCATATAGTTTGTTTAGATGGTTAAGTCCCTTATATGCATATTTACAGGAGTTGCGAGAAGGGTAATTTTGCACAGATGAGGTCTGTAGATAATAATATCAGCTGGTATATAAACACAGAATGTTTAAGTCGTGCTGGGTTTTTAAAGATTCGTTCATGTCACGTCTGTCTTAAATCTTGATTCGTTCATGTCACTTCTGTCTTAAAGCATGCTGAGATGAGGTTTCTTGGTCTGCCAAGGTATCATTACAGCTAAAAGAACTGAACTGAATAAACAGTAGTCAATAGCATCTGAAGCGGTGTTTCAGTGGTGGTTTTGACCATCGTGGAACAACGGTAGTCTCTTTCCAGCTGCAGAATTCTTGTTTTTGTCTCCATAGAGAAACAAATTTTGAGTAATGGGATATAAATCTTGCAAAACAGGCCTGCTATAAGCTCTGGGTCTGTTTAGGGATGATATATGATGTGTGACTTCAACTTTATAAATAAGACCAAAAAAAAATCCACAATCAGCGGGGTTATTATTGGTTAAACTAAAACTAAAGATGAAAAAATGAATATAATCCTAATATAAAATAAATCATGAAAAAAAAATCATGTTTGAGATAAACTTTAACTGAAGTTACATGAAACACTTAAACTTATAACTAAAACTAAAATAAAAAATAAACTCTTTTTATTATTTTTTGTAAATATATAATTGTCAAATGAAAGCAGTATGAAAAAGGTAATATAAAAATTAACTCAAAACATTAAAAGTAACTCAAGATCGCGTTTAGTTTATTTATATAGCCACACAACTGAACTGAATATATATATATATATATATATATATATATATATATATATATATATATATATATATATATATATATATATATATACACATGCAGGGTCTTCTAAATAGGGTTCAAAATAATAACTAAATAAATATGGTAACAAAACAAGAGGAACAAAGACACTTAGAAGACAAAATACTAGGCAAAGACTAATAGATTATTTATAAGCCAGGGAAACATACAATTTAAACAGAGACTTCAAATCAGAAGGGGCTTTAATTAAAGTTTATTATTAAGTAGGCTGTAAAATAAAATAAACACGATCACTTATACTCAAGAGTCGTGTATCATGCCAGTAAAAGTATCTTCTTAAGCTCATGCTGAGATTTGATATGATTTAAAACTCATTAAAGAAGTTATTGAAGTCCCAGTGAAGAAATTAATGTGAATCTTACTTGAACAACCAAATGGGCTGAAAGACTGAAAAACAGTCTGTTCGGCGTCGTTCTCTTTAGCACAAGTGGCTGACAGGGCTGTGAACGGAGATCAAATGACTTCAGGGCTCATTAAAATACTTTCCAAGGAAACGAAGACCAATTAACCAATCCTGAGATTGACATGAGGGAGAAAACCTGCATGAAAATAAACAAAACGCTGCAACGGGATCTGCTGGAGATCCATCAGCATTTATCAGAGAGAAGGAACGACCGCATGTACTTCATGATTTCCATCCATCCCTCTTCTTTTGTTTTGATGTACGTTTAATCACTCAGAAGGACCCATTATGTGGTCAGGTCTTCTGCAACGAAAACAAATCTCGCAGAAGCACGGTCTAGTTAAATCAGGCCAAAATCCAATATCCAGCGATTAGTAACTCTAATTTTACTCTTGCTTGCGTGATTTAGCACATGTTACTGTCATGTTTTAATGTTACCATGTTGCTATAACATGGTTTGGCACATAGCATACTACGTTTTACCACGTTGCTAGCATGTTTTAACACATTGCTGACGTGACATTGTTTTAACATGTTAGCATCATCATGTGCCAAATCATGCTAGCAATCTGCAAAGGCATGCTAACAACATAAGCCATGCTAGCAACATGTTAGACCACGCTGAAAATATGCTACATGCTGAAAAATGTTAAAATGTTAGCAATCCCTGTTGAAACAAACAGCATATGCTGGTAAGGTAAGTTTTGTAGCTGGTTTAAGTTGGTCTTTGACCAGTATATGACCATCTTAAGACCAGCTTAAACCTGCTTCAAAACATACCTAACCAGCATATTTTGATAATACGGAATAACTAACATTTTAACATTTTTTAGCATGTAGCATATTTTCAGCGTGGTCTAACATGTTGCTAGCATGTTTTAACATGTTTCTAGCATGACTTTGCGGATTGCTAGCATTAAATTAGTATGTCGCTAGCATCATTTAGCAGCAAGATTTGGCACATTTAACATGTTGCTAGTTTTATTTAGCATGTTTTAACATGTCGCTAGCACATTTTAGCATGTAGCATGATTGGCACATCCTAGGATAGTCATTAAGTTTAGCCGGTGATAGCCTAAATGCACAAGTTTTGAGCCCCTCGGTGAAACATTATGATTTAGGGGTCGTTTCTTTTAGCTCTCCTTTTGATTTAGTGAGGTTAACCGAGACAAACTTTGGTAAACATTGACTCTGAGATCAGCTTGACAAGTGTGACCTGGAAGTGGAGCGATTATACATGCCTCACAGATACAGCGCTGAAACAATAACAGCGTGTTGGCCTTGTCAAGCCGACATAATAAACCTTTTGAAATCACCACAGCTGAGCAAACTGCACCTTTGTACCTTATTCACACTTAAACGATGCATTTTAGTTATTTAAAATGACACATTGTTCCTTATAGTGCACATTTTAATGCTTAAATCCCGTATATGTACCCTTTAAGAGGGCAGCCCGACAATAACAGCTCTGTACCAGCTTTTCCAGAGTGTGCAGGTGTATGTACCGCTTTTTATTGAACATGCTGTTTTAAAGAAGGTTTGGAAATAAACAGTGTTAAATCAAGTCAGTTCAGTGCTGAATAAATTCAGTTCAGTAACGGCGTGAATGTCGCTAAGAACAAAATGAATTCAGATATAAAGCAAAGGCAGTTTTGTCATCATTCTGTTGAAGTTGATTCACTTCGGTTCAGTAGTTTTGATGTCTCGGGCCAAAGGTCTGTTAAAAGAGATGATGTTTTAGTGAAAATGTAAAATTCAGAAAGGTTTGTGTGAGGGTTCGTTTTAGGTAAAAGTGATAGAAGTCTATGGAAAGTCCCCATTATAATAGAAAAACAAGTGTGTGTGTGTGTGTTAGGGTGGGGTCGACTGTAGGTGAATGGAGATCTCTTCTCAATTTCAATAATGAGACAATAGAAGTGCATGAATGAATGTGTGAAGCGGGTTTTTTCATCGAGTCTCTTTCAGTCTCAGACAATGATTCGCTGTCAAATCCATTTCTGTGTGTGTTTGAGAAAGCACTGCACTAAAACGGCAAATGAAAGTCATTTTAGCCTGAATTAAAGAATCAATTTCATCTTGATTGCTTTAAGTTTGCTTGTCTGTCCAACAGCTGCAGTTATGAATACCGAAGTATGCCAGTATGGTAATGTATTATACCGTGGCCCTGTTTATGATATTTACATACTGTAGTATTTACTGTACATGCACTGAAAAAGTTATTTTGAAAATGTTATTTGCTAGCAAATTAATTGCAAGGAAATGGAAAGTAACACTGACTGTGAAACTTTTAAAACATATTCGTGCTAAGTGCATTTTTTTATAGCGTAGCGCTGTAAGATAATGTGGTATTAATATCATGATAAAGTCCAAAAATGGAACTGCTTTTTGTTTTTAATCTGCTAAAATTCACACACAATATACACTCCAGATCAGACTCTGTCTCTCAGCTGATGTTTGCAGGGGTGTGTGTGCACTGGACACGGGTGGAGAAGTCAAACAGAGCACCTGAATAATGTCTCTGTGTGTGTGTGTGTGCGTGTGTGTGTGTGTGTGTGTGTGTGAGAGAGAGAGAGAGACACACCCCATTTAAATATAGTTTGAGCCAGACGACCTAATCATGGCAAACACACGTAAACACGGCGTGTGTTTCTGCAGCGCTGCTGATGGTGATGTGGGCGGAAATAAAGTGCACTATTAAAATACCTTGTATGTTTCTCTTTTCTTCTCCGGTGAATTTAGGAGAAACTGAACTCCCTTGAGTAATGGTGAAGGTATGCATGCATTCACTATTCAGGACAAACACAAACGGCTGGACCGTCCAAACACACACACACACACACACACACACACAGAGAGGATGGAGAGCAGCTCTAATTCAATTTGACATTTTAAATCATTGCAGATGCGGCTCAGACTGTCGAGTGTGTGTGTGTGTGTGTGTGTGTGTGTGTGTGTGTGTTTAATGTGAATGCCTGTATAGAAACTGGACAGTCATACACTATCAGCCAGAAGGAATGATTATAAAGCACAGATGTGCTGAGGCCCCAACTAACTTACCTTAGACACTCTACAGTAGCTTTTTACCCTTGGACTGAAATATCGAATATGAATACTGCTTTACTGTTTGCTGAATTTTATTCATACTTGACTTTTACTGATGGATTTTTCTAACAGTAAACATTCAGCCTCTGCGTATGATCAAATGTGTGTGTGTATATATGTGTGTATTTATGAGGCAGCCTATCATAGCTGGCTTCGGGAATTGTTTAAAGAAGAGCGTTGACCTTATTATGATTATCATTTGCCTACATTTATGAAGTGTCTGGGTCATGTTTTCCCCCAAAATCAAAGAGAAAGTACAGATGCTTTTTCTGCATTTTTACCTTTTTTATTGTTTTGAATACTTTTTTTTAATTAAGGTACGTTTTGCAATTCTCATTACTGTTAATGCAAAACTGGGACTAAACCACATCAACATATGAATTGAATTAATAATAATAATTATTAATTCAATAACTTTACATAAAAAGTTAGTACAATAAATGTTTATAATTAGTCTTATAAACAATTATTTTTAAATTAAAAATAATTTATTAGTAATAATTTTATTAGTGTTAGTAATTATTATATTATTATTATTATTATTATTATTAATAATAATAATAATAATAATATTTTAATAGAACAAAAAAGTTTTGTGTCATCTATTAAGCTTTATTTTCTTTATACAGAACATCATTTATTTTTTTCCTTTGGATTTTGAGGAAATATATGACATATTTCGTGTGGTTCACTCTTTTATCTTTGTTTTGCAGTTCACATTAATATTTATGGCATGTGACAAATGCATGTAATGCATGACAAATAATGTTATTAATGCATCTGCATGTAGTTTATCTGACTCTGCATAGCATTTGCACAAGAAAATGAAAAAATCTTGTCGATGACGTGCACACTGACCCTGACCAGACTGTGATCAGACAGCAGAAACTGCTTTTAATGAATCTCAGACGCAGAGCAGAGCGGCTGAAACTCACTGTGACAGGACTGAGATTTGGGAAACTATATCAGGGGCATTTATAGTCACGAGATGTACGGGACGACACCCGGTACACATGATTTAACAGTAATGTACTTTATATTGCTGTATGAAAGTGCATGCATGCATGAATGAGTGCTGTGTTCTTCTGAAGGACAATGTAAAACAGCGCCCTCTACTGGCGCATTGTTTTTAACAAACGTGAAGAATTTCACTCTCAGGCTTTTTCTTTTTCTTGTTTTTTTGAGTGAACTGCAATTACTGCTTTAGTGACTGAGAAAGGAACTCCGGTGAGTGTTTAGTTTAAGCTCAGCAGATGTGTGTGTGTGTGGGTTGGCCATTGTGGTTTATGGGGACACAAATGTGTTTAATGGGTTTAAAAAAACTTACTAAATGGTGATTTTTTTTATTTTTTTATTTTAAAAATATACAAAGTTTCCTGTAAGGGGTAGGTTTAGGTGTAGGGCATTAGCAACAGCAACAGTTGATACAGTATAAAAACCATTACGCCTATGGAGAGCCACGATGGCAACGTGTGTGTGTGTGTGTGTGTGTGTGTGTGTGTGTGTGTGTGTGTGTGCGTGTGAGAGAGAATGTCTGGACATTTCAGGCAAACACACACATTCTGCTGAGTCTCCGTGTTTGCGAGGAGATTAGCTGTGTTTACACTGAGTGTGTTATCAGTCATTAGTCTGAGGGACACACACACACACACACCTCTGTCTAATTCTGTTTGTTCTAATGCTAAGCCATCAAATCCAGACATGTGTGGAAAATGAAGCTTTCTATCAGTTTGTCAAACTCAAACAGTTGTTGAGAGGTTTTGAAAACAGTTACATTTAAGCTTCTTTAACATTCACAGCATCACACACCAAATCAACATAGGCTCTTTACATTCTTCAGCTGTACATGATGCATGTTGTTTATCAGCGGGTATCAGACATTTTTCTTAAACTAGTCATGAATGATATTGGATATATTGCCTGATATTTAATTGCTTATTATTATTATTTTCCATGAGCACGCTAAAAGTAATCTTTAACAATTTTATAAAACTGTAAATAATGAATAATATTATTATCTCAATAATTTGAATTAGAATTACGTTATGCCCTATTTTAAAAGGATGCATAGTGGTTCTTGGTGAAATGAGCAGCAGCCATAACTTTGAGGCAATCATTGCATCAGCCAGAATTTTAATATTGTGCATCCCTAATCAAAATCTAATAACCTTCTCTGCCTCCAAAACAACTTTCCTATTAATCTGATGTCATCAGTCTCGTTCATGTTTTAGAGATTAAAAGTGATTCGATAAAGGAAAAATAAATCACCCCCCAAAAAATAAATTGTTCCAAACAAATTCTCATCTCTTCTGTAAATAAGTTAGAAATAGATTAAAAGTATGCAATAATTTGCTAACATCAAGTTATAAGAAATGTTTTCTAAATGTTTACTGAACACTCCATTTTTTTTAAACTGTACTTTTTACAATTTTATTAGTTATGTGCATGTATATATGTATGTGTATATATGTATATATATGTGTATATGTATATATGTGTATATATATATATATATATATATATATATATATATATATATATATATAACATTACTTTTTATATTACTAAAATGTTTTTTTAACAGAAAAATCCATGAAATAATAATTTCATACTAATGTTTTGAGATCGAGAACGTTATTAAATGAACGTTGTAATAACGTTCCTGGAACGTTCATGCCTAGTAACATTATTTATAACCTGTCAGAACATTCCCTCTTGAACAAAAATGGACATAATTCATCGGCACATGTTCTCCAGTTCAACGCTCCCTCATTAATCCTTATTCATCTTCAAATGCCAGTGAAACAGAGACATTCCCCGGTCCTAGCTGATACAATCAAGCAGATTCCAGATTATTCTGTGTCTCTATGAAGCATGTCAGAATACAGAAGAGCGGCGTTTGACACTGATATTCCTCGGTGTGTGTCCTGAACAGCGGCCCTGTGACAAATGACTCATAAAGGATTCAGACCAACATCGCCCTGCACTCCAGGAGCTCTTTCTCCCTCCACACATGAATTATACACTAAAAATGTCTGTATGTTGTCTGGGATTTATCGCAGGGGCAGGATAACACTCATTATTGCTCTGTTCTCTGAAGGCCTCATGCAGTCAGACAAAACTTCCCGTGCCGTACAAACACGCGCTGCAGACGAGACACGAGCGCAGGCCGATAACAGTGACTTCACGTCTGGCTCTCTGATCCTCAGAGACGTTTATCAGCGGGCAGCAGAGATTAAACCCGACCTCGCCTTCCTGAAACAAGCAGAAATGTCACCCATATTCATTCGGTTAGCGCCGCATGGCTTCTGTCAATACAGCTAGTCTTAGTTTGTAGCGTGTGTAGCACGCATGCTTCTGGCTCTCCGTGCTAAAGCTTGCTACGAACCCGTATATAGGCAGATGCCTTGTAATGGCGTATCCCAACTCAAACGGAACAGGAAGCAACTTTACAAATAGAGCATTTTGGACTGTACTGTTCTTTATGAATACTTTTTTTTTTCGATAGTCTGCTTTTTTTAGACATTCTACCAGGAGTAAGTTTGCATGTAAACGTCAGCTAGCAGTCAGTAGAGTTTCAGTAGACTGTCTGCTTAATATCTTCATTTTCAACGTGATTTCTGACCAGCAGAAGTTTGCAAGTGCAACCTACCCTAACGGTCTAACTACAGTTTACATAGTTACTTATAGTTAGTAGAATGTCTAAGTAGATTATCAAAATAAAGTGTAACCCTTTTCAGTGTTAGATGAGTTTATATATATATATATATATATATATATGTATATATATATATATATATATATATATATATATATATATATATATATATATATATATATATATATATATATATATATATATATATATATATATATATATATATATATATATATATATATATATATATATATATCCTCACTTGTTAGTCATGTGTGTATATATATATATATATATATAGTAACTCAAGTTAACATTAAGCATCAAAATTATTATATAATGCTGCAAGCAATTTCTGTAACATTTTTGTTAACATAATGCTGTATCAAAAAAAACACTAAAGACATTTAATGCTGCAACAATTTCTATAAACATTTTTATTTCAAATAGATATATATTCATCAAAAAAAGTATCATACATTTATATATATATATATATATATATATAATATATATATATATATATATAAAATTTTTTATTTATTTATTTTTTTTACATATATATATATATATATATATATATATATATATATATATATATATATATATATATATATATATATATATATATATATATATATATATATATATATAATGTATGATGCTTTTCACAAAAGTATTCAGCAGCACAAATCACAAATAAATTACACTTTATCACATAATATTTCACAATATCACTGCATTTTCCAAATCAAACAAATGCTTCCTTGGTGGGAGAAAAAAAAAATGGTCTCATTTCTCTCACATCTATGTTGTGGACTTCTGCTTTCTGGGATCGGTGCATTTTTTTGTCAGCTCCGCTCACAACTGATGTAATATTTTTCTCTCAATAAATACACCCATCCATATGAATCATTTGAATAGCTCTGGCTCAAAAGGTTATTCGTCTCTCTGTTCCAGCCCGGTTGTGTGTTACGTGTCTTCTCTTAATACGCCAGAGAAGAAAAGATCTCAATCGGAGTAAATCGAGCCACTGATGTGGAACAAAATGGTTTTTTTTTTTTTTTTTAATGCACTGACATGAACTGAATGGATCGGATCCAAAATCAACAGTCTCTCGGTGAGGATGAATTGATATCACGGGGTTTATTGTGAAGCTGCAGCTGCGTTACATAAACCTTTCCCTTTCAAAAGACTATTGAGCTCTCATTATGCTCTCAGCAAGAAAGACTGGATTGGTCTCTGAGCAAAGGAATAATAAGCTGATATTTACCTTTTTAGATGCGATGATGCTGATATACTCTATTACTGAAACAAAAACTGTATTTTCAAATATATTTAAAATACTATATTATTTTGTAATAATACTAATAATATATTTAACATACTTTAAAATAGCACTAATACTGACAACTGTATTAAATGCATTATAAAAAGGACTTTTAGAAGGATTTATTAGTTTCTGTGCAGCGCCCCCTGCTGTGTGTCACATGAATGAAACCATAGCAAAACATTCATAAGGTGTTATAAGGTGTAGGAAGATGTGTCTGTTTGAAGCTCAAATAACTGAATGAATTATGGACACTTTTGAGTGATTTAAAGATCACACACAAGGTTTTTTTCATCAGTACTCTTCAGTTTTGACCCCTTTTGTCAGACGAAAACTAAAAACACACACACACACACATTCTTTTGACTGCAGCTGAGCTCATTTCACAGATTTCTGGGATGTTCTCTTATGAACACGCTTAAGAGCTGCTTGTAAGTTTTAAAAGGTAAAAGCGCTCTCACTCACCCTGAGCAGTTTTCTGGGCTCTAGTGCTGTTCTCTGTAGCTCCACATGTCCTGTGATCTCCTGTGTTTAACTCCATGTGTGTGTGTGTGTGTGTGTGTGTGTGAATGTGACGGACAGGTGACTGCTGCAGCCAACAGGTGTGTGTGTGTGTGTGTGTGTGTGTGTGAGAGAGAGAGCGTTCACAGGCTTACTGGAGGCTTACTTCAGGAAAAAAAGAAAAAGATTTCCATGTTACACACATTATATTATTTTACTGTGTGCTATAGCAGTGACGTTCAAAAATGATCATTCAACGTTGTAACAATCATTTTTTTAAATACTGTTTTTTACATTTAGCATTTTTATTGCTATTCAAAAATCACATCATGCAATAGTTTTCTTTTTGGATGTCACTGGATGTTTGGAAGCTCGTTTCTGCCGTAGAATTAAATAAAAATCTCACAAATCAAATGTTTTTTTCTCTTGCCGTTCTGACTTTTTACTGTTCTTTTTATTTTGTTTTTGATAAAAAGTTCACAAAACGTAAAAAGAGTAAAAAATGCATTTCCGTTGTGAATTTGTGAGTTTATCCCGAACTGCGCGATATATAAATGCAGAACCAGCTGTATTTATGAAACAGGCTTCCAAGATTATCTGTTCAAACGATTGTCGAAATTAAAATGTTGCATGATTCGGTTTGCCAAAAATGACCAATTTAACCCATTTAAATGTTTTTTACATGCTTAAAATTAGCTATGCTTTTTTATCAAATACATTTAATAAGCCTCACGACAAAAACATGGAATTTGTGCCTTTTATGCTTTTACTTTTTATTCATTTATTTGATCAATCCATCTGTCTTCGGTTGTAGTATCTTTATTGTACACTGGATGGAGCCATGTATTACTCTACAGCTCTCATTATAAAGCATGACCCAAAACTCTTATCTGTTTATAGGAGAAGTAAAGCAGGAGTGAATGAACAAGCAGTGTGTGAATACATGTGTGTGTTGAATTTCTCCCCTGTTCTGTAGCAGAAGAAAACATTTGATCGTGTCTTGAGTGAAGAAAAAGAGCAGGAAAGTAGAACGCTGTGTTTTTGTCTCAGATCTCCGAGTTCACGCGAGCGTGTTGTGTGTGTGACTCAGCCTAATTCAGACTCCCTGATGGTTTCTGTGGCCCGTTTAGCCCAGCGTCAACTTATCAGAAGTTCCGGGAGGAAAAGCAGCACAGTGTCCTCTTTAGAATAAATATAGCTGCTTTAAGACGGCATGCGGAACACTGCGGCACAGTCGTAGCGTGGCCAATCTCCACCTGTCTGCTGGATGGAGAGGAGCGGAATTTGGGTCAGAGAGCCGTCAGAGAGCTCACACACACACACACACACACACACACACAAGCCCTGGGTGATTCTTTAGAGCCGCACTGCAGATAGACAGAAAGAGAGGTGACCTGTTTGCATCCTTCAGCGTGCAGGAGCGTGTAGTGATGCTTATCGTGATGAATGGTACAGTCATCAGAGCACCAGACGGGTCATTGTTATGGCAACGAGGCTGATAATGGAAATGATTAACGAAGTGTTGAGCTGTTACACTGTTTCCATTTTGCACTGCTGTGTTCGTCATATTCTCAAGCAGACATTTACACCCAGAATCGACTGCTACGGATGTTGTTTTCCCATGCTAAATCTTACAATGTAACTCCGTTGTGTGTATTAGTGATGGTTGCTAGGGTGCTAGAGGTTGTTGGTTTTTAGGGTTCTACTATGAAGTTGCTAAGGTGGATGCCAGAGGGTTGCCAGAGGGTTGCGAAGTGGTTGATAGGGGTTAGTGGTGTTTGTTTCCCAGGGCGTTACTGTACAGTTGCTAGTATGGTTGTCAAGGTGTAGCTAAGTGGTTGCTAGTTGTGGTTGTTGTTTTTTTCTTTTACTGTGCAGTTGCTTGGGTGCTTGCCAGAGTGTTGTGAAGTGGTTGCTAGGGGTTAGTGCTGTTTGTTTTCCAGGGCGTTACTGTACCGTTGCTTGTGTGGTTGTCAAGGTGTTGCTATGTGGTTGCTAGGCCGCTAATTGTGGTTGTTCTTTTTCTTTGTTTTTTTTCTTTTACTGTGCAGTTGCTTGCCAGAGTGTTGCTAAGTGGTTGCTAGGGTGTTTGGTTTCTAGGGCATTACTGCGCAGTTGTTAGGGTGTTGGCAGTGTTTGGTTTCCTGGGTGTTATTATGAAGTCACTAGAGTGGTTGTAGGTTGTATGTCTGTTTTTTCCTCATATGCAACTCAATATTACAGAGTTATGCTGTTGGCATGGTTGCTAGGGGGTTAGTGGTGGTTTGCTAGGATCAAGGGTGTTGCTAGGATGGTCTGGGCACAGCTATATATACTGTTCCAAAGGGTTTTAAAGACATCACTATGTGGTTACTAGGATATTGTGGATGTGGTTGCAAGGTGTTGCTAAGTGCTTGTTAGGGTGTTTATTTTATGAGGTTGCATGGGTATTAGTGTTGTACTGTATAATGAATCATTATGCCATTGTCTAAGAGTCAATTCATTACACAATTGCTTGGGTGTAGTGGATGGTTTTAAAAATTGTGTTCAAAACACATCACTATGTGGTTACTAGGGTATTGTGGGTAGCTGTCAGGTTGTTACTATAGTAACATGTTACTATGGTATCAAATTGCTATTTTAAGTTATTGTGGGTGGTTTTCAAGATTAGGGTTATGCAGTGGTTCTCAGGGTGTTGTGGATGGTTTCTAGGGTGCTACTATGCAGTTGCTAAAGTTGCGTGTGTGTGTGTGTGTTTAGTGCATTGCTGTGCAGTTGCTAGGGTGACTAGGGTGACTCTACACTGTAGAGTTATAATGGTATTCTGGTTGGTTTCCGAGGTGTTGCTATGCAATTAAGTAGTTGCTAGGGTTATGGAGTAGTTCTCAGGGTGTTCCTATGCTGTTGTGGGTGGTTTCTAGGACTTTACTATGCGGTTGCCAAGATGGTGTGTGTGTGTTTAGTGCATTGCTGTGGGTGACTGTTGGGGTATAGTTCATGCCTACTGAAGTTTTTTCCTGCTAAAGTGACAAGTGTATTGTTGGTGGTTTCCAGTGTGCTGTTATGCAGTTGCTAAGGTATTCTGAGTGATTTCTAATGCTGTTGCTATGGTGAAAGCTACGTCATTGTTTTAGGCCTAATAAGGTGTTTTTAAGAATGTTTAAATATTCAGGGCACTAGTTTGTTCAGATCAGCAGCCTGTTACTGTCCTAGCGAGTACTGCTAACATTTAACACACAGGGAAGAGTTCTCGGCCTGTTTGCATTTAGCGCTGCATTATGTTTCCCTGCGTATATTTTCAGTTCAGGTCCAGCATGAGGAATTACTCTGAGCCCAAACTCTAAGTAGGTCATCATGTCTGTGTGTACCAGCGCTGCTCAATGCTGAATCGGGTACTCTCTGATCTTTTGTTGTCTTGTAAAAAAAAAAAAAAGAAAAAACTAAAAACAGCTGAGGCTGAAGTTTCCACCTCTCCTGTCTTCAGCTTGCTCTCGCTGTAAAGACGGCCGTCCTGTAACTGATGTGGTGTTGAGCGCTTTAGAGATGTTCAAGTCTTTCAACACTCTGCAAAATGTTCTGCTGCACTGTTGCTATGACACCTTGTATTTTTGGAGGAGAGAGACAGATTATTTATTTTGTTGTTTTTACTTGTTTGCTAACACAAGGATCACTTTTGCTATTGATCATAATAAAATATATGCAAAATCATATTTTTATGTACTACTTGAGCGCACACACACACACACACACACACATATATATATATATATATATATATATATATATATATATATATATATTACTTTCTTTCCGTTCATTTAATAATTTATTATTTTATTCAGTAATCAGCTCACTGCAGCAGTTGAGTTTGTTTACCTACTGTACACTTCAGTGTTGCCTGCGGTTTCTCTCTTGTTCACCGGATGGATGTTTTGCTCTAAGTGCGTGAATACTGAACTTATTTGGCTTATGCAAAGCCTGTGCACATGATAATTGGCCTAATTTAAATATTTATATAACTCGATGTCTTCAGCTGAACCTGGTAAGAATAAGGAATGAAGGCAAATTTGAATTCTTTTGATTTTAGTGTAAAATGTGCAGGCAGACTTAATTAATTTCCTCGGATTGCAGAGAACTTCATAAATAATCTGAATATATTTGCTTGTGTTTACGCGGGTCATGTTGAGACTACATTCAGGACACACCCGTGATAGTGCTGTCCTCTAAAGACCGGCTGTCTGCGCAGAAAATACGCGTGAAAATGATATGAAATATAAGATAACGATAACGAGTGTGACATTTGCATTGTAAAAAGTGCGTTTTTATTATTTTATTATAATTTTCTTTAGTATTATTTTATTTTAAAAATAAAAATTCCATGCATTGTTAAACCTTTATGGCAAATGTAATTTTATTAATTCTACTTAATTTCATCTTTTCTTTTTTTTTTGTTTGCATGCACACTATTGTGCCCTCAATATTCAATGCATCAATGCATTTTTTTCCCCCTTTGTTTGAAATATACATTTACATATAACTAAACAGTTGCAAAATATCCAACCTCATGTAAATTGGCTCATAAAATTTGACCTTCTGAGGTTGACGATCCACATGCTCCTTCTTTTATTTTTCAGAAACCGAACCTTTCCACATGCTTTGGATAACAGGAAACAGTTCGTGATGCATGCACACGTCAAGTGTCTTTAGGAGACTGCGAGAAGAAGAGCTGCGATTGGCTGCCTTCCCTCAGCTGAATTACTTTCTGGGTGGCCACACTTGTATTGATGGAAAGCCACCAATGGAAACTCTTCTTCATGCACCCCCAGAAGAGACGGTACGTGAAGTACATGGTGCATAACAGATGACACATATATCCCAGATGGCGTGCAGTGGACTGTCCCGCTAACTGATTGTTCGGTTAGTTAAACTCATTCTGACGGTGCGGCTGTGGTTAAATATACACTCGCATGACTTTAACCCTTCAGTTCCTGCGATCGTGATAAAACACAGGGCTTGCTCAAATACAGATTTGAACCTATTGTGTATCGCGCAGTCGCAATTTTCAGAAAACTCTGTTTAACACTGACAAAGCACGCATTCCCGTTCCGTGATGAAAAGATCAGGAGAATATTTCTGGAAAAGGGTAAACTTGTTTTCACACTTTGCGGATACAAATATAGCTGGTTAAACATGGACCCCAGCCAGTTGGATAATGTTTTTCAGAGCCAAATGAGGAATTATCCTAAACCGAGCCTGAAGCGTTGGCCTGTTCGAAAATTGCAGTCGGATTTGCCATTAGTGTTGGTGTTAGTTAGAATTTTCATTAAATGCTGATGAAAACTAATGAACCACATGCTCTTAATTATTGTGGAGTTGCGTGCTGTTGTGGTTCTAACTTTGCTAATTAATTGTAACATGTGCGTGAAGGGCTCGGTAATAAAACTGTCCTGAGACTGAGAGCCGGGTTCACGCTGGTCTGAGCTCCTCTGCCGGCTCTGGTCTGATTCGATGGCCTGATTTTCACAGTTGAAGGTTTCAGCGCTAGTGCTGGGTTAAAAATAAGCCGGGATGCCCTATAGCCTCAGGAGTCAGTATTTTTCGTTCTGTCTGTCTGTCTGTCTGTCTGTCAGCCTGCGAAAGATTCATTCCTTCTCTTTAATTGTTTGTTCCGTCCGTCCACAAACAGCAGCTTAAATGCTGCTGCTCCTCACGCAATGCATTACATGACGTCGGCGGACCCGCGATATAAAGCACAAACTTGAAAAGACTTTAGTGAGATCAACCCGAGGCTTGAAGGAGATTCTAGAGTGTGGCTAAGATGGACGGACAGATGCTTCGTGTTTAAACCGTTGCTCGTTGATTTTTTCCGCTCTGCTGTGGCTCTTAACTCTGAATTACTTGTCCATCTCGAATCACCAAAAAGTCGTTTTTTGGGTTTTTAACAATTCAGCTTGACAATCTATCCTTCTTTATTATTTCCTTCACCGACAGTGATGTAACATTTGCACAATGAATCATGATTCATCAGAGGCTCTTTTTAACATTTACTCAAGCATCTACTGTTTTGACCTTTGCGATGCGCGTTAGCGTTACGACTACACGTGAGGCTACTGTAATGCAGCATTTCCCGCACACACTTTAACTTTAACTCTGTTTTTTTTTTTTTCCCCGCCTCAAAGCACTAGTATTTTCTTCTGAAGAAGCGCATCTTTATACTTTCTTCCTCTGGGGTTTGGGTTTGACGCAGGGCTCTCTCTCTCTCTCCGTCCCTCCCGTTTCCCATCATGCACCACGTGTCCGTGCGATCAGAGGAGCATGCGAGGTAAGACGTAACAATTAGTTAATGGAACATGAAGAGAACAGAACAGGTCTCATCTGCTCCAAAATCCTCCCGTAATCTGCTTTTTAAAATGCCCCAGTTAATCCCGCAGCGGTTTGGCGGTGGACAACAGCGCCGGTCGACCCTCTCATTCAATTAAATGTGTAGAGTCAGAGAGGAAACAGACGGTCGTGCCATTTACAGGATTTACTGTAACCAGACAAGAGGGTTCCTCCAGCGCTTGGGTTGTTGTACCTCGTGTGTGTGTGTGTGTGTGTGTGTTGGAGAGACGGACAGACTGAGAGCAACTAAAGTCGGATGAGTGGAATGGAAAAATGACATGTGGCCATTTAGGACGAACGCCAAAGCGTGATTTCTGTGTGTTTATAGGGGTATGTGTGTGTGTGTGTCAAGCGTGTGCTGAGTGTGTGTTGTTTGCCTTGAGCAAACTCTCTCTCTGTGTAGCTGATGTGGGTTTTAAATAGCAGTTCTGGAGGTTCAAACCAACATCACAGAATCCAGCACAGAAACAGGATGAACACACAAGAGCACATGTACAACCTGCACTGAGCACCTGGCAACATCTATGAGCCAGCGAGATATAAAAACACGTTATATTGATTCAGATCAGCGTTTGTTACTTTCTTCAATCTTCACCTAAGCTCTAAAGTCACTGTAAGTCTGTATGAAAATGCTATATACCTACATGCTACCGTTTAAATGTTTTTTTTGGAAATTAATCCATATTTTTATTTGACAACGACGGCTTAAATTGATCAAAAGTGGCATGTTTTTTATTATTAAAAATTATTTTTTTATAATTAAAAATGTTTTCTGTTTCAAATAAATGTTTTCTATTCATCGTCTATTGATCCAGATCAATGTTTGTTACTTTCTTCAATCTTCATCTAAACTCTAAAGTAAAGTGAAAATGCTAAATATTTATACGCTACCGTTTAAATGTTTTTTTGGAAAGAATCCATATTTTTATTCGACAAGGACGGCTAAAATGTATCAAAAATTGCATGTTTTTTTTTTTTATTATTAAAAATGTTTTCTGCTTCAATTAAATGTTTTCTATTCATCAAAAATCGTAAATAATAAAACGTATCGTATCGTTTCCAGTGTATTAAATATTTCCAATATTATCTCTTTTCAACACTGATAATAATCAAATTGATTTTGACTGATTTCTGAAGGATCACCTGACACCAAAGACTTGTAATTAAAGGAATAAACATATTTTAAATTGCGACAATATTTCACAGTGTAACTGCTTTTACTGTATTTTTAATCAAATAAATGCAGCCTTGGTGAGCAGAAGAAACTGTTTGGAAACAGTCATGGTTTTTGGAGCTCTTTTCAGTGCCTCAAAAGTGATCCCGAAACTCGCATAACTTCTTTTTCCAAGCTAAAATATGCCACGATAATGAAGCGAACCAAAGGTTACATAATGCGGATGACACTTGATATTTCATATCGAGTGCTTGAAAAGAGAGAAGGAAGAAAGAACTGAGCTGGCACGCATTTCCCTGATCTCTGTTTCTGCTGACGTTCCCTGTTGAAACGAAGAAGAGAGTTGAGACAGTTTCCTCCGTCTTTATTTTTCAACCGCATCGCTGTAATTAGAGTCAGCACATACACACACACACACACACACACACACACCTTTCTCTGCAAATCAAATCTGCACTTCCCATACGCTGTAAGTAACAAGCCATTTCACTCATGTTTAATTATCATCTCACTGTGCATCTGCTGATAGACATGGTTTAGAGTCTGGACTGTATTAATATAATGACTGGATGGCGTTTAACAATCACTCAAACCAGTAACATCTTCCTTTACCTTCCTGAAATCCTCTCATAATGACTCTAAGCTCTTTCTTCTTGTCGTTGCGTTTGTGCGCGAATCGCGGCTTTGAGAATAGATGTTTTGAAGTTGCAAAAGAGCATGTTTGGAGGTGATAATTAATGAGAAAAGCGCAGAGGCCTCCGTAAGAGCACCTCTGAGAGCTCCTGAAGAGGTGTGGAGAGCGCAATTTATAGTCGGCCTGTGAAACAAGACGAGATGAACAATTTGGTCGCTCTCGCAAGCAGCAGGCAAGAAATAAGCGATGTGGAGTTAGGATTGTGATGTCACCGCGCTACATCGAACCGAGAAGGTGCGAGTGGTTTTTTTTTTATGTGCAATTTGTGTGAAAACAGGTGTACAATCTTGGTTTTATTACATCCTTTACGGTGAAAAAAACATCTTAAATGAGCTAAGATGAGGAAGAGAATGTGCTTCAAGGTGGTTTCAAGGTAAAGCTTGTTCTTCGCGGTAAAATCAAACCTAAAATAATTGCTCGCTTAAAACAGATAAAGCACAAATAATGTTCAGCCAGATGGGCATCTTCTGCAGCAGAGGAACGCTAAGATCTAAGATCATTCGGTTGGACTCATAAAAACGTGAAGTTATGATTTTCTCAGCACTAGTGCATCCTTGGGTCAAATTTTTCCCGCCCTTTCTGATCAGAGTCACCAGGATATTAAATGCCATGCGTATATATCTATTGAGGAATCCACTATTTTTTTAGAGAGGGGTCAAAACTTGAGTTTGGAGCCAAATTATTAGATTCCGGTTCTTAGCACATATTTATTTCGATAACTTAACTTTTAAAGGTTTTCTTTTAGAGCTATAAAGATTTCACTGCGTCTCCAAGAGTAATGCGAAAACCACATACGGGTCACTTATAACTGATACGAAGAAGAAATGGTCGTTCAAACAAGAAATGTTGAAAAGAATGACTTTGATTTGAGTTGCTATGAGTTGATGCGATTTTATAAAACTCCCCACAAGTTACTTTCGTTTGGAGGAATGCTCACAAACGAATGATGTGTGTCATTTAAGGGCGTTTCTGTTCTTTAATCCTTAATAGTCGATTAATAAAAGACCACGATGATCACAGAAACACCCTTTAAGCACACGCAGGCTGAGAAAAGAATGCATTTAGCTTGAAGTGAATGTGGTGCGTGTCACGGTTTAGACAGCAAGGGTAATGTTTTTGTTTAATGCACCTCATTGACAGCACTAGATGTGAACGTTCCCCAGTTTCACTAAAATCTGCCAAGTATTAAACAATGCTTAGAGCTGGTGCACCTCGAATGATCTGACAGCTGCGGTCCATGGAGAAACAACACTCGCTGAGGCACTGCTTGTCTTTTGTTATTCTGCTCATCCGGTTTACAGTGGGTATGATATCCTGAGAGAGAAATATAATTAGAAAGGAGTCGTTTCTTGTCTTCTGTAAAAGAAAAGTGAAACACGCTGAACGTTTTCATCAATCTGAGGCATAAATTATATATTCTGCATAATGTTTTCTCTTTTCTTTGCTTTAGTATGTGGAATATTACAGTGCTGTTCCACTTGAGTCATTTTATTCAGCCGTATTTTGTGTTTATATTCCCATGGCTGCAATTATGGTTGCATTTTTAAAGTGGTGCTCCAAAAATATTGTTTTAATACAACATCTAAAATGCACATGTGCACTCACACTCTCTCTCTCTCTCTCTCTCTCTCTCTCTCTCTCTCTCTCTGTCTCTCTCTCTCTCTCTCTCTCTCTCTCTCTCTCTCTCTCTCTCTCTCTCTCTCTCTCTCTCTCTCTCTCTCTCTCTCTCTCTCTCTCTCTCTCTGTCTCTCTCTCTCTGTCTCTCTCTCTCTCTCTCTCTCTCTCTCTCTCTCTCTCTCTCTCTCTCTCTCTCTCTCTCTCTCTCTCTCTCTCTCTCTCTCTCTCTCTCTCTCTCTCTCTCTCTCTCTCTCTCTCTCTCTCTCTCTCTCTCTCTCTCTCTCTCTCTCTCTCTCTCTCTCTCTCTCTCTCTCTCTCTCTCTCTCTCTCTCTCTCTCTCTCTCTCTCTCTCTCTCTCTCTCTCTCTCTCTCTCTCTCTCTCTCTCTCTCTCTCTCTCTCTCTCTCTCTCTCTCTCTCTCTCTCTCTCTCTCTCTCTCTCTCTCTCTCTCTCTCTCTCTCTCTCTCTCTCTCTCTCTCTCTCTCTCTCTCTCTCTCTCTCTCTCTCTCTCTCTCTCTCTCTCTCTCTCTCTCTCTCTCTCTCTCTCTCTCTCTCTCTCTCTCTCTCTCTCTCTCTCTCTCTCTCTCTCTCTCTCTCTCTCTCTCTCTCTCTCTCTCTCTCTCTCTCTCTCTCTCTCTCTCTCTCTCTCTCTCTCTCTCTCTCTCTCTCTCTCTCTCTCTCTCTCTCTCTCTCTCTCTCTCTCTCTCTCTCTCTCTCTCTCTCTCTCTCTCTCTCTCTCTCTCTCTCTCTCTCTCTCTCTCTCTCTCTCTCTCTCTCTCTCTCTCTCTCTCTCTCTCTCTCTCTCTCTCTCTCTCTCTCTCTCTCTCTCTCTCTCTCTCTCTCTCTCTCTCTCTCTCTCTCTCTCTCTCTCTCTCTCTCTCTCTCTCTCTCTCTCTCTCTGTCTCTCTCTCTCTCTCTCTCTCTCTCTCTCTCTCTCTCTCTCTCTCTCTCTCTCTCTCTCTCTCTCTCTCTCTCTGTCTCTCTCTCTCTCTCTCTCTCTCTCTCTCTGTCTCTCTCTCTCTGTCTCTCTCTCTCTGTCTCTCTCTCTCTCTCTCTCTCTCTCTCTCTCTCTCTCTCTCTCTCTCTCTCTCTCTCTCTCTCTCTCTCTCTCTCTCTCTCTCTCTCTCTCTCTCTCTCTCTCTCTCTCTCTCTCTCTCTCTCTCTCTCTCTCTCTCTCTCTGTCTCTCTCTCTCTCTCTCTCTCTCTCTCTCTCTCTCTCTCTCTCTCTCTCTCTCTCTCTGTCTCTCTCTCTCTCTCTCTCTCTCTCTCTGTCTCTCTCTCTGTCTCTCTCTCTCTCTTCTCTCTCTCTCTCTCTCTGTCTCTCTCTCTCTCTCTGTCTCTCTCTCTCTCTCTGTCTCTCTCTCTCTGTCTCTCTCTCTGTCTCTCTCTCTCTCTCTCTCTCTCTCTCTGTCAATCCGAGTGTAATCTATATGGAGTTAGGCCATGCTTTCTTGATCTTTATCCCAAAAACATTCACCTAAAGTAGTTAGTTTGAGATGATTTTAGCTGTTGTCTGTAAACGGATTTGGGCTGAATTTGTTGGACGGCAGCTGTTCTCATCTAAGGATGTTCTCATGTGTCTCACAACCATCTGCCGATCAGATGCCACGTCACGTAAGCTCTTCATGTGGTTTTGACATCTCCGCTCATCTCTCTTTATTTCATGAGCTAAAAATACTTTTAAAAGAGTGACGATGGCGGTCTGTTGGTTATTTTTCACAAGGAGCAAATAACACAAAGCACATTCGATTGTGATTAAACATGCATTGTTTTGAGAAATTCACTAATTACAATACTTAATTAGATGATGCACGCTTAGAACAGATGATTAATGTGTTGAAGTTGTTTGGAAACAGTCTGCTGTTTTTTTTCAAAGCAGTAAGCTGTGTATTCACAAGATTTTACCGCATTTACTAACTTCATTTCACTTCCATTACATGAATTGATTCTTTTCTTCTTCTTCTTCTTCTTCTTCTTCTTTTTTTCTCTTAACAATCTTCATTTGTATTCATCTGAAGTCTTCTGGGATGGTGAGAAAATGATGAGAGAACTTTCCTTTTCGGATGAACTATCCCTTTAAGTGACATTTGCATTTATTCATTTTGTAGACGCTTTCATCCAAAGCTCCTTACAAATAAACGTCATGCGCAATTTTTCATAAGAGATGACAATATTCATGTTTTTTTTTAAATATATAAAGTCTGCATAATAAACAGAAACCACAAAAGTGGTTTGATTGGCCGGTTTTGTTTCAGAGGTAGTGATTTGTTTTCGTGTGTTTGTCTTCTCTGAATGCTTTGATTGGCGTGGTAGTGTTTTTATTGATTACTGACTAACTCTTTTCCTCACAGAGAGAGACAGAGATGCAGCTCAGCTCTCTGCCTGCGGCTACAACACAGTTTACTCTGACCGACTGCAGTGATTAACCAGGAAAACACTCAATATTGAATTCAGTGTGTGTGTGTGTGTGTGTGTGTGTGTGTGTGTGTGTGTGTGTGGCAATAGGGCAATAACACATACAGCTTATACAGAATAAAAACCATTACGCCTATGGAGAGTAATCCACAAATACCAACATGTGTGTGTGTGTGTTGCAAAGTGCATGCAAAAATATTTATATAATAAAATGATGCCATTATTTGGTGTAGGACAAACAATCTGATACTAAACACATAGGGAATAGCTCATCTAGCTTATTTTCCATAGTTCGAGCTCTTCAGCTTTGATCAAAATACAATATGCTGTAAAACCGAGAAATAATAAATCAGCTGTTTTCTGCGTGAATATGTTAAAATGTAATTGACTGCCGTGGTATAATAATTCAGATTCGTTGATTCGCTGCACATTTCTGATCATCACCGACACTGAAGCAGATGAGTTGCTTTATATTTTTGTCTCTAGAAAATAGAACAGAAAATTCAACACACCTGCATTTATCTAAAACACAAATATCTCAATATAAATGTCTCGATTGATCGGTTTGATGCATCCTCGCTGAACAAAAATACGTTTTGGCTGTATCTCTATCATTAATGCTAGTCTACGTAATCATAAAAGTACAGTAACTCAGTATCCATCGCTCTAATAATCTTCTTCATCATCTTCGTCGCCAAAGAAACGATGCTGTTACGTAAATGCGTTCGTATACATGAGAAGTTTGGGGTCGCTTGGGGATGATCCAGAGTAGGGTGAAAGTTTGAGGGCGGTTTGGGTGAGAGTTCGGTTCAGGACAGAGCCGGCGTCTGGATTTAATGTGTTTGAGGTGGGATCAAACGGAAAGGTCCGGATTGAATCTCTCTTCATCCCGTTAGCTTCTGCAGAGAAGGGAGTGTAAAGGATAAGTATGCAAAAATGTGCCGCTTGTCAGACTTTTAATCCACAGCAAGTAGCTGTAGACTGCTCTGACAGACTCCTATTGGCAGCTCGGGGCTAAACGCGAGGAGCAGACACACATGTGTTCAATCTCACTAATACTTGTCCTTAATCGGATCATTTGAACGCTGTACATTTTTAAAAAGTATTACTAAATTTACTTGTTGGCTTTTCCCCCTTCTCTATCTGCTTTATATTGACTTATTTGTTAATGGGTAATCATTTCGTATCTCTATTCTTCGTATATAAGTTTTCTATCATAATGACATTACCTGACAGGAAGTGACATCACTGTAGACCGTATAAAGATTATAAATTGTATTAAGAGTTTGTTTGTGTTTCCGTGAAATTACTGAATTGCACAAATGTGCTTAAAAGATGCTTGAAATACCTAATTAATGTTAGCAATGTATAGCAAAATAATAATAAGTTAAAGTCGCCGATGCGTACAGTATCGCTGTGCAGAAATTCGTAAAATCGTAACACTGAATAAAAATAGGTAAGCTGACATTAAAGTGGCATTATTCTTGATCTCTGAAAATAAAATCAACAGATAGTTGTTGGTGTGCTTTATTTAGACACTTTAACCCAGTTCTCTCTGTATATAATAACTGCACCGGTTCATCAAATCACTTCACACGAGTCAAACGCTTCAGTCACCTCCTCAGATCACGGCTGACATATTATTCCCAGCATCTCCTCCCAGAAGACCTCGGCATGCGTGTCGCCTGCTTCTGCAGGTAAATAAAGCCCAAAGCGAGTGCTTCCAGACCTGAAGAAGAGGCCGTTAAATACACAGAACAAACTATTATCGGTCTTTTAATGCAAGTCTGTCAGGACCAGTGTTTTCTGTCCGACGGTTTAATTGAGGTCTGATGCGTGCAAGCATTAAAATGCTCCGGTTTCTGTCCTTTCTGTCACGGGTCTGCTATAGTCACATCTTGAATATGAAGAGAGCATATGAGTGAGATATAAAAGTGACTGACCAGGGTTTTTGCTTTATGTGTCATTAAAAGGCAAGCACAGATATACGTAAGAATATTTAAAAAAATTTTCTGTCACATTTTAAGTAAATGCAGTATAATATTTGACTTTTTAACTTCAACTATAATCGTTATATTTACTTTACTGTTAAGTAGATTATATTACAGTAATAAACCTGGGCAACAACAGTGGCGCATTAAAAAATTATACTACTTTTTTTTTTTAAAGGCAAGTGGCTGCAAGCAATTTTAACTACATTTAAATAAATTTAGAAAATAAATCAAACGTGTTTAATTAAATGTCGCTAAATGGACCGATTGCAGCCACCTGCCCCTTTAAATTATTATTAAATCGTCATTATTATTACTTTTCACTGCTGCTACTACTGCTAATACAATTTTGGAAGCGCTTGCAATAAAAGTCAGCTTTAAATATTCATTAGTATAATTATTTATTCATCTTAAATAAGCGTTTTGGCGTTAATTGCTATTCAAATTAGTTATATATAAAAAAAAGTGAACGTTTTTGAAAACCTCTCTTGCATAAGGCTAATCATACGGATTTTAACGCAATGATTTGTTTTAGTCAGATATTCAAAAACGTCTAAGCTTTTGAATATAAAAAAAATATATATATATATTTTTTTTCTCCTGTTTTGTTTGTTTACTTGCTAAACGTCTGAATTGAATGAATGGGGGTCGCTGTCCGCGGTGCTGATCTCTATCTCTCTCACACACACACACACACACACACACACACACACAGATCTCGCGCGCTCTCTCTCTCTCTCTCTCTCTCTCTCTCTCTCTCAGTGTTCGTGTCGCTCTCCTCGCGGATGAATCTCGCAGGGATGGAGATCAGAGTGGCTCGTTTTCGCGTTCGCCGGAGATAAAGTGATTTTAAGGAGAAATGCGGCGTGTTTCGCGTGCTGAAGATCTCACACACCGCCGGTCCTGAGCTCGCGTTGAGACGAGGAGCGGCGCTGGGAAGTTTAATGCTCCTCAAGAGCGACCATCTGAGGTAAAACCTCCCTGTCTCGGGCTGTCTGGATCCAGACGTCTGTCACCGTGCCTGTGTTTTGCTGTTGTTTTGTGAGTCTGCCCGCGTGTTTCTGTCCGACGAGCCGGAACGCAGCGTGTCTCAAAACCTAGTGAGCAGACTACATAGACTGCATTTTCAGGAAGGGGGGGCATCGTAGGCCCGTTTCGAGTCGAAACGCTTGTGTAGAAAAATGCGGCCGGTATGCAAATGCTCATTATTGATTGAGACGCAGACATGAGGCTATCAGTCGTGTAGTTGATGCATTTGGGCTAATAAGCACTTGAAGAAGGGGACATGTTCCTATAATGACCACTGTCTGTCAGTTTGACCTAGTATATGTAGAACATCAGTATTTATAACAGATGATAGAAGACTTGGGGTTAATTAAATGATTAAAAGAACTGCTAGTCACATCAATTCTTATTACTGCGAGTATGCTTTTATTTTAATATATATATATATATATATATATATATATATATATATATATATATATATATATATATATATATATCGTTTTATTTTTGCTTCACTGATATTGATAAAGCAGCCGGTTTATTGCTGAAGGTTGGGTTGGGATGTTCTCCTGACCTCTTCACGAGGCATTTCCCAAAGGAGGTTGAGAACAGTTTATGGAAAGGCCTAAATAAAAATGTGCGCGTTGAATACTAATATGTGCAGTCGTACACGTCGGCATGAACCGGGAGCAAGCTTTGACCATCTCGGGAGGTCGGCGTGAGCATTTGGGCTGTTTTAATCGACTTGCAAAAGCCTGCCTGCCTGCTTGCGGAAACTGAGTTTGCTGCTTTAGCTGTCTGGCTTTTTCCGGCGTGATGTGAAGCTGTCGTATGTGGATCGAGCTGTTTGAATAACTCTCGCAGCTGGTGACGCTTTCGGTCGACCGTGAGCTCACACGTTTGCAGGCTCCTTTAAGACGACGGCCGAATGGAGTGGATTTTAAGATCCGTCTCAGATCCGATCCAGCTCCGTCATACTTGTTTCTGGTGCCTGTCTGCTCTGCGGAAAGCTCCTCTAATTTACTCTCAGCAGCATTTGGTTTATTCTCGTCTCTGAAATTGCAATAGACGGCAATGCATGACTGAAAGTTTGTCAACTTTTGACTAGACAATGCGGCGCGCAACAAATGTCCGTCCTTTTCAAAGGTCTTCGGAAAGAACAGATCTGCTGGGATCTAGCGCAGTGAGTGTCATCTGTGAAGCTCTCTATAACAGGCTGATGGCTTGGCAAACGCTCGATTCGTCTCTGGGCTCACTTACACGCACTGTTTTAGCAACTAGTTGTCTTGGCTTTTGATGCATTTAGAGAACTTTATGCATATGGGTAGTTTAATGCTTTTTTTTTCAAATAATGTTTTAATTGCTGTGCTATATTAGTTAGTTTGCACACTTGCAAACGCACGTTCAAGTTCACTATATAACCCAAACGTGGTTGCTTTATGGGTTTTGGCAATAACTCATTTAACAGCTCATATTTTCAGCATGACATTGATATAGAGAAAAGTCATTTTGCACATGCAATATGTAGCGCAAAGACATTTTGGAAGTGCATGCGCAGTCTACAAACTTTCTTAACTTTTCTCTTTATTTTTTTGTAATTTCGCTGGCATAAGCTGAGTATCCCGTTGCGATTATTCTCTAAACGTGAATGAGCAGAGTAATGTTAAGACGTTTTTTCTACAACCTAGTGCACTGCATCGCTGTCTACCATCTACATGCGTCCTAAACTGAAATGGAGGCTCGTAAGTGACAGATTTGGAGCGCAAATGTGTGTCATACAAATAGTGTCTCACATGAAGCAAACTGCATGCACAATTTATTTTAGTAGACTTACAATGATGCGACGTGACGTTAGGGAGATAACGGTGCAACCCTAAAAACTGTTCACACAAATATGAAGTATTATAGTCTGTTATAATTGATTGAAGTAATTAAGTAACAGATGCATTCAATGCTGCATTAGATTTTTGCTCAACATAAGGTTTCTCAGAAGCCAATACAGTCATTATGATCATGCATTAATTAGTTATTGTTTTACAACAATTAGTAATCTTTTGTAAAATTTTCTTTTATTAGGATATATGAAAAAAACGATTGGAATAAAGTAAAAGTTACTTAATGCACTAAATTAACGGCAGCTGATTTATTATAAACAAACGTTAATTACCATTTAATGATGCATTTTTAAATTAGCATTAGCCTAGGTTAATAAATAATGCAAAAATGATGTTCGTTTTTAGTTTGTGATGCCTGATGCATTATTTAACCAACGCTGAAGCTTATTAATGTCATTTTTTTAAGCGTGTTGTCTGCTTATGTGCATTACAAGGTTTTGAAACGGTGCATTCTAGAGCTAAGGAATCAGTGCACGCACAATATCTAAAAGCGAGATTGCAGTGCTTTGTTTTGAAGTATATCCTCGATCTACTACGTCCGAGTTTTGCTCTCCATTGACCATCGACTCTTGCTTTCATTAGAAACCTCCAAACAATCGTATCAACCGAAAGCCCTCAAACTGCAGTGAAGTTTCTGTCTTATCTCAGTCCGCCATTGCGCCTGGGCTTCTCTGTTATGGGCCGAAGTCAGTCCATCACGGCGAGTCAATAAGGGAGCGAGGGCCAACAGCCACAGCAAAGGCCATGAATGGACTGCTAATCATAGGCAGATCAATAGCCTTTTCAATAGCGCTTACTCATATTTAAACAGGGCTCAGGCTGAGAGCTCTTTCTGTGTGCGCTCGCTGTTGAAATGTGACACAATGTTCACGTCTCGCAGTACCAGCTGTGTCTTTATGCCACCAAATTAACATTCACTTTAGCGGCACTATTTCAGTAGGAGCGTGTGTGTGTGTGTGTGTGTGTGTGTGGATGCTTTTTTTTACTGGCCTGAATAAGCCCCACCTAACCGCTTTAGTGAACTCAATATGCTCTTGTGCTAAAAAGGAAAAGCAGCCGAACTGAAGACGACTGGTGTCTTGTTGTGGCACGATAGTTTGAGAGTCAAAGCTGTACGTCAATCAGAGGTGAGCTTCAACTTCAGCAGCGATGAAATAAAATCATATTTTCAGGGTAAATCAGCTGCCATACAAAATAAACAATGGCTTTTTGAATGCGCTACTTTACAGTGAGAAAATAAGTTCTTTTTAAGTAATTAGTCTTGCTTCTGCATGTTTATGTATTAAATAAATGAAATTAAATAGGTTTGGAATGCTTTGAGACTTTCCGTCTCTCTTTCTGTCTCTATATATATATATATATATATATATATATATATATATATATATATATATATATATATATATATATATATATATATATATATACTTTTTACTATATTAAAGTAAAAACATTAAAATTGTTAAATATTATTGCAATTTTAGATCATTTTCAGCATCATTAATCCAGTAGTGTCACATGATCCTTCAGAAATTATGCTGATCATTTCTGATTATCAAGTTGTGCTGCTTCATATTTTCTGTATCAGGATATTATAATAAAAAAAAAATCATCTGGCATACTTGGCAAGTCTTCAAATTTGGAAAATAAACCGTCGGATGAACAAAAATGCATGGAACCTCCTACAATGTCATTATTTATTGAATAAACACTAAGCCAAACTGGAAAAGCCTTGTGTGAAAATACCCCCTTACTGGTGCTTTGATTAACTGATCATCATAGTAAAAAAAAAAATACTCATTTTAACAGAAAAAGCCTGTTAGATGGTTAACAGTAAATTACTGTAATATATAGGGTAAAGAATAGACATTTCAGACTAATTTACGGTAAAATACAGTTTTTGGAACGAAAAAGTCAAAACGTACATAGACATTACAAGAATTCCCTGCATTGCATTTCACACTGGATGTTTATTCTTTGAAATAACTGTTTCTTAGTTCTTAGCAGTTTTGTTTATTATGGTTTTATGTTACATATAATGCTGTGAAATTATTGTTTTTTTGCACCATACCGTGACGGTGTTTAGTGTTTGTGTGAATGACTTTCTCGTCACTACCTGCATTTGGTTGTTATCTGTGTATTTGAGGTACAAAGCAGATTTCAGGACTTCAGTAGGTTGGTATATTATCTTTATATCAGTTCGTGGAATTACGGTGTTTAATTGTAAATTTAAGTTAAAACCGTAAAACCTGAAATGCTGCTACTGTATTTTTGTATGGTAGAATTCCGGCAGCCACAGCTGCATTTTTTTTTTTCAGTGTGAGCACCTTTTATAAAAGCAGAGGTTTTGCCAAAGAGGAAAGACATGAGCAGTGATCTTATCGAGAAGCGATTGTTGCTGCCGTCAATCTGGGAAGAGCAATGCAGCCATTTCCAAACAATCTGAAGTCCATCATTCTACAGTGAGGAAGATTATTCAGAAGTGAAAGACTTCTGAATCCAATCTGGGCGTCCCAGCAAATTCACCCAAAGATCAGAGAAATGGCAGACAACTCAAAAACATACCCCAGACTTTACAGGCATCTTGCTAAATAAACGTATTCATTTATTTTTTAAAAATCTTACTAACCCAAATGTTTTAACAGTAATCGCACTACTACTAATATTCATCCATAAATAATATCTAATATAATATGCAATGGTTTAATTGAATTAAAAGCTGACGTGGTCTATGCAGGCATCAGGCGGTGAGGGAGCTCGGGACAGTTCAGAGACGTCAGTAAAGCAGCTTTGTGTTTTTGTTTTTGAGCGTCACGTCTTTAAATCCATCAGCAGAGAAGACTTTCACTACGTTAATTCCTAAATGTCACTGTGCTCTCTGGTGTGTCACTCAAACCCCAGAGAAAACGCTCTCCTCGAGCTATTTCAGATTTCAAATGACCTTCTAAATCCCAGCAGTGATTTTTATATAAAACAAATCACAGCTCTGATGGTTCTAACCTACATACGTGAGGACAAATAGGCCTAATTGGCCATGAAAGGCCGCTGTGTGTGAGAGTGAAGGACGTGTCATTGGGACTACAGCACTATCTGGACAGAAGCGGCCCGCTGATAAAGCACAGCATCGCCCGGCCTCTACATTATTCATGCGCTTCCTTGTATTGAGTATCTGCAGAAATGGAGACGAGCGTTTGGTTCTGGAGATCGGCTGCCTGATTTCCCCGTGTTGCATCAATCGGGAGCAGAGAGAGATGCAAAAATAAGTAGAAACTCTGTGTTCTGTTTTCTTTATGACACGATCTTCCTCTCAGACCCCTGCTGTGCTGAGAGAGAGAGAGAGAGAGAGAGAGAGAGAGAGAGAGAGAGAGAGAGAGAGAGAGAGAGAGAGAGAGAGAGAGAGAGAGAGAGAGAGAGAGAGAGAGAGAGAGAGAGAGAGAGAGAGAGAGAGAGAGAGAGAGAGAGAGAGAGAGAGAGAGAGAGACAGAGAGAGAGAGAGAGAGAGAGAGAGAGAGACAGAGAGAGAGACAGAGACAGAGAGAGAGAGAGAGACAGAGAGAGAGAGAGAGAGAGAGAGAGAGACAGAGAGAGAGAGAGAGAGAGAGAGAGAGAGAGAGAGAGAGAGAGAGAGAGAGAGAGAGAGAGAGAGAGAGAGAGAGAGAGAGAGAGAGAGAGAGAGAGAGAGAGAGAGAGAGAGAGAGAGAGAGAGAGAGAGAGAGAGAGAGAGAGAGAGAGAGAGAGAGAGAGAGAGAGAGAGAGAGAGAGAGAGAGAGAGAGAGAGAGAGAGAGAGAGAGAGAGAGAGAGAGAGAGAGAGAGAGAGAGAGAGAGAGAGAGAGAGAGAGAGAGAGAGAGAGAGAGAGAGAGAGAGAGAGAGAGAGAGAGAGAGAGAGAGAGAGAGAGAGAGAGAGAGAGAGAGAGAGAGAGAGAGAGAGAGAGAGAGAGAGAGAGAGAGAGAGAGAGAGAGAGAGAGAGAGAGAGAGAGAGAGAGAGAGAGAGAGAGAGAGAGAGAGAGAGAGAGAGAGAGAGAGAGAGAGAGAGAGAGAGAGAGAGAGAGAGAGAGAGAGAGAGAGAGAGAGAGAGAGAGAGAGAGAGAGAGAGAGAGAGAGAGAGAGAGAGAGAGAGAGAGAGAGAGAGAGAGAGAGAGAGAGAGAGAGAGAGAGAGAGAGAGAGAGAGAGAGAGAGAGAGAGAGAGAGAGAGAGAGAGAGAGAGAGAGAGAGAGAGAGAGAGAGAGAGAGAGAGAGAGAGAGAGAGAGAGAGAGAGAGAGAGAGAGAGAGAGAGACAGAGAGAGAGAGAGAGAGAGAGAGAGAGAGAGAGAGAGAGAGAGAGAGAGAGAGAGAGAGAGAGAGAGAGAGAGAGAAGAGAGAGAGAGAGACAGAGAGAGAGAGACAGAGAGAGACATTTCTATCTCTTGCTATTCTGAGTTTATACTGTTTTGAGTTAGCGGTCGTGAGATGGAAACGTGGAACGTTAAGAAAAAGTCTGAGTTAAAAGATGTTCAATTGCAATAATGACTATATGTCTTGAAAAAAGAATCTCGCAATTCTGATTTATTTTATTATCTCACGATTCTGAGAAAACAAGAGATATACCGCAAACTCTCCGTTGCGACTCTATAGCTTGCATCTGTGAGATATAAACTTGCAATTCTGAGAAAAAATGGTCAGACTTGCGAGAAAAACCAATCACAGTTACCTTCGTTTATTCATTTACTTCATCCTTCGGTGGAAACCATCGTTCGTAGTTTCCTCGTTGCGTGATTATAAGGTCAAACGCACGACGTTTATTAGATTGAATTGAAATTCTAGTTTCATTTTTGACCGGCTAACGTCATTAATAACCATTTCCCCGCTGTTTCGGGCTGCCGTTGCGTCATGCGTCTTCAAATGCATCACGCCACGGAAGTAATGGATTGTTCGGTGCTGCCTCTACAGCTCAGGAAACACAGCACATGTCCTGTCATGCTCCGAGGCAAAGCACTCAAAGTACATGCCGTAGTGACACGCGGTGGAATATGGTGATTCTGACCTTTCTATACGGCCCCTGTTTCAAGCAAGAACTTATGCTAGATAGACAGAAAGAAGGACACGAGCAGGAGAAGAGAAAAAGAAGGAGACGAAAGGAGAGAAAAGAGAAAATAACATGCTCTATTCATTTAGCCGCGGTACCCTTTTGGGCTGTCGGCTGTATTGTCAAAAGTGTGAATAATTGAAGCTGTGAAAATGTCAAGCAGGCTGTCCTGAAAGCCCCGAGCTGTTTGTCTTTCTCAAATTAGCACTGAATGAAAAAAATCACACTTTTGAAGAAGGTAGCGAGAGAGAGAGAGAGAGAGAGAGAGAGAGAGAGAGAGAGAGAGGGAGGCTCGGTTTGGTAAATACAGCATTTAGTCGCAAGCTTAAAAAGTTGTT